>NC_056727.1:341327126-341384626 GCF_019279795.1 Protopterus annectens | reverse complement strand
GCCAGTTCCTTAAATTTTTATATATTCATACCTTATTCCTTCTGGGCCTGGAGCAACTACCTCCCCTTCTATAACTAAACTTTCTGATGCTATAAAATAATTTATTTAGGTTCTATACATAGCCCTTTTGTAGGTCCATTATTTTTTGCCCCAATGTTTTAACTTACCACATCTTCTAACCTCTAAAATTTCTCTTACATCCTTTTACTTTCTTTTTAAGCTTGCCTCTTAAATCACAGTTAAATTCTCCTACTATAATATTCATAGTTGTCACTACAGTGTCTACGATCTGATGAAATAAGCTTTCCCTTTCTTTACAATTAGTATAAACATATAATGTTATAATTCGATATACTTGTTCTCTCCATTTTAAATCTACAGTGGTTAATCTTCACATTTTGGCTAATGTTACATTTAATATCTTTACTGTATTTCAACATAATGTGGCTATTCCAGAACATCTGTCATTTCCCAAATTCCAGATATCTTTCCTCCACATAGTTTCTCTGATTGTAATCTTTCCTCATTTGTTAAAAATCTTGTGTCTTCTAATATAGTTACGTCTACATCTCATGTATTACACCACTCCAAAATGTCTGTTATTCTTATATTCTTAATACTATTCAGATTTACAGAATCCACTCTAAAATTTAAATTTTGGCTTTCACTCATGGTTTCAGAAGTTTATAGTTAATTACTAGACTACTTTTCTCAGTAAGACATTCTAAGCCTAACCAATTTTGTTCCCAGAGATGAACACTGTACCTTGCGTCTATGAGTTGAGAACCTTAACTATACCAAACCCCAATCTTTAGCTGCACATGTTATTTTTGATCCATTAACTTTCTTTTTTTCTTTTGTACTTATCCCTTAACATTTTCTTTTTCTGTCTGTTACCCTTTTGCCAACATTCTTCTTTTTTCCTTTTACAACCTCTCAGTTTCTGCCTTCTGTCACTTATTTCAGAACCTTCTTCTATACCCTCTTTATTATTTTTCTCATATATTTTTCTTTATTTCTAGTACTTCTAATTTTGTTCTCTTTTTTATTTTCATCTCTTTCTTTTTCTTTTTCCTTACTCTTTTTTTCAGTTTTGCAAGCTATCCATAAATTTCCAATTTTGTTACATTTACATTTCAGTTCACATTTTTTTTGCATCTTGTCCCATTTTCGCACAAATATAATATTTTTTTTGTTACAGTTAATTATCAAATATTCTTTCCAACAAAAACATGTTTGGATTATCTCCAGTGTTTTACAACACCCCTTTTCCCCTATTCTCCTACATATTTATCATACTTGGTATGTGTATGTTTTTCTCTTTCTATGTTTAACACAGTCTTAAAATAACAAAACACATTAGGGACATTCTGTCAGCTTAGGGACAGTAGTGTGTGTGTGTGTGTGTGTGTGTGTGTGTGTGTGTGTGTGTGTGTGTGTGTGTGTGTGTGTGTGTGTGTGTGTGTGTGTGTGTGTGTGTGTGTGGTGTGTGTGTGTGAGAGAGAGAGAGCAAGGGGGAAAGACAATTATTGGGGCGAGGATTCTGTGGCAAAGTGATACATAGGCCACCAGTACTGACTAATGCACAAATTACTGATTTGCACTCATAGTAATTACTGCATCATAGACATGGCTAACATGTCTTTCAATCACGTTTTCCTTAATCATGCAAACAGTCCCTTTTGGATGCAACTCATCACTGGCAGTGGACGTTCTTTTTGAATCTTTGAATAGGCTTTTACATAAAAGGCCAAATGTGCACATAGGTAATCATAGTATAGGTATTTTAGCTATTGAAATTGTGTACAAAATTCACAGTCTGTGAGTTCTTACCCTTGGACATAATGATCACTTTCTACTTAATTTAATTCAACAGTTAACTAGTTTCAAGCATCTCCTACTGTTGCTGCATCAGTTTTAGTAAATGAAAGTTCATGACTTCTTGGCACCTGAAAATCAGTCATAACATCTTACTAGAGGATACTTCTTTTGGGATTGTTACCCTATTTGATGATCTTCATGTCTACATTGACCCTAAACTCAATTTTAAAACCAATGCTTCAGAGACCAGATCTAAAGCTGTAAAAGTATGTGGTAAAATTTTCAGAAGTTTTCAATCTAGACCTATTGCTTTACTTACAAAATTATTTGTAACTTATGTTAGTCAAATTATTGAGTAAAATTTTTATTCTTTTCTCCTCCTCTAAGGGTGATTAATTCTCATTAAAGGAGTACAAAGAACATTTACTAAATGAATGTGTGATGTTCGAGATACTAAATATTGTGACAAACTTCAGTGCTGCTTTGGTTTATTTTCCTTTCACTATCACTTTATACAAGTTTGTAACTCAATACTTTACATATTGATGAGGTAAGAATCTTGCTTGGTTTGGAGTCAATTTATTCTTAAAGATCCTTACAAGATAGAAATATTTGTTACCATTGTGTTTCCTGTAGAAATGTATGAAGTTTAAAAATTTGCTTCTTATAACATTGTTCATTTACGGAATAAACTCTGTAGTCATATTTGAAACCTGAACTCCATTCATACATCAAAGATGTCACTAGACTATGAAGTCATATTCACAATCTGACCTCCATGCATACATTAAAGATGTCACTAAATTCTGAAGTCATGTTTGCAACCTGAACTCCATGCATACATTAAAGATGTCACTAGATTCTTGAGTTAGCCATATTACATACTCTGTACATGTGGATTTTGTGTATTAGAATGACCACTGTCCTAAACACAGGTACACCTTGAACTATGAACTATCTAGCTTGCTTCAGAAATAGTGTCAATTTCATCAAGAAATTAAAAGAGTGGTTGTGATACTCTGAGTTTATCATTAATCAGGATGCACAAAAATTTGCCCAAACTCTTCTAAACATCCTAGAAAACTAATTTTTACTTTTACTAGAAGAGTGAAAGGTGCTCAGTACCCATGAAAGACCACTGAATTAAGAACATAACATAGCTGTATGACTATGCTAGGCATGGGAATGTTCAGTAAAATGATGACTTAATTTCCCTAAAGAATTTTAACAAAAAAATCACTGATGATTGAAGTCATTAAATAATGACACAAACTTCAGTTTCACATATTAGATGCTTCAGAAATGGAATGGTAGTATAAGTCATTTTATTCTAGCAACAATTCAAGCTAATAATGGCAATTTTTAAAATTTGCCCTTATTTTGAGCCTTTGTCCCACATTATTTATGCTTTGTTCAGATTTCTTTTGTCTGGAGGTCGACAGGTTTGTGCACAGTGCAGTGCGTACTTGCCCTACATATTTTTTTCAACTAATTTATTTGTTATAACAATAAATATGTAGGGCAGGTTCCAGCTGACCATTAGCAGTGCTGTGATTTCCATAATCTTGTTCATCAGTTATATAGGTTGAAAATTTTTCTTGTTCATTTATCCAGAGTAAAACAACTTGATATTGTTATATTTATAAGAGAAGTAGTTTGTTAAGTTACGGTGTTGTTTATTTTGAAGGGCTGATGTTCAGAGATTATCTAGGATGGGGCTTGTCAAACTGTGAGGCATGGTCAATCAGTCATGTATTTGAACATATGGTTATTTTATTTAAGGGGTGTGGTTACCTATTAGCTGATATGGAGAAAGGCTCTGCAGTGCATTCATTTAAATAGATATATTTAAAATGCATAGAGAGTGGCTGGAATAAGTTTGGTAACCAGATTCTTTAACTTTTTCAGAATAATAAAAAAAAAATGTTAATTGATATGTTCAGACAATACTAAGTCTGGTTATTATTGGTATTGGTAAGTGCACTGTTGTTATTGACCACTCTTAGGGTTAGAGTTTTGGGTGGTTATGGTCGGTTTTGTTTAACAGTTATGTGAGGGCATGGTGTTAGTGGAATATTCAATGTACCTATTCTCTGCTGGACAGCTGGTGGCTGTGACTTCTTTTAGTAGATGCTTATGACTGGTGCCATAGTTAGTTCAAGGGTGGTGTACAGACTGGTAAATAAGGGAGTATGCAAATATTGATGACACTGACATTAACTGTCTGTTTCTTGTGTCAGGATGGTGAATGTTTCCAATAAGTTTAAATATATGGTATGAGTTTCCCGGGTCATAGAGGGGAACCTTTAACTTGCAAGGAAGTGGTATTGGATTTTGCCTATGATGATTTGAACATGGAGTAGCTTGAGTGCATTGTCATGTTTTACCAAGCTACAAATTATTAAAGTCAGTCATTATTTGTTTGTATTGTGGCATTGTCCTTGGAGAAGGTAAAAGACTGCATGAACTTAACCTGGTCTGTGACATAAATAGGACTTGTTGGGGGGGGGCAGATTTGTGTCTCAGAGTCTCCCCCATCTGTGGAATAGACTCCTTCTCCACATCAAGCAGAGTACCTCATTATCCCTTTTTAAGCACAACCTAGATAACTGGATGGGAAACAGAAAATACACCCCTGGGATTCCACCGGTGTCCCTGCTGGACAGGGACTTTGGGTCCTGACTTGTATAAACATGGGCTAAACTCTTGGCTATAGCCTAGTAACTTCCTATGATCTCATGATCTAGGATGTCTTTGGGGTTTAGGAAGGTTACTTTTAAGTGCCTTAGCATATGTGGTGTATATGTCTGCTTTGAACTGTGAGTGATGGATGCATAGTGTGTACTATTGGCAACTTTATTGACATTAGGAGTACTTTTATGTGAGAACTTTGCCTCCAGTAACATTGCGTAAATAAATCTCTCTCATATCATATCAGTTTGTTTGAAAATTAACTGGTTGTCAGTAAACATGAGGTATTTTCTACATTGTCTCAGGATGCCCATATTCACCAAGCTGATAATGGAGATGGTAGGAAAGGTCATCTCCATAGCAACAGACCCTTTTTAATTGATTAGACATCTGGAGTGAGAATATAAAACAATGTCAGGAATATTCAGTTTGGAACTCTGGGGACAGTGCTTGTAACTGCAAACTAGTTGCCCTGTGTGTGACTAGGTATTGGTGAAATTTTAATCATACTTTTAAAGGAAGAATGTTACTCAAGGTGTCTGTGTCAATACTGGGCACTACCAAACACTTGAGGGAAACTAATAAGTAGACCCTGACAATTTAAGTATGATGTATTTAGGCAAATATTTTGAAGTTAGAAACAAATCAAACAATACTGAAAACAAAGAATTAACGTATCAAGAATGATGAAAAGAGGGGAGTTGCAGGAATGGTTACTGCCTGGCTACTACTAATGCTAGTTTCACCACAGCTTCACTCTGCTGGGATACAATGCTCCTTTGTTTCTTCTCTCATCAGAACTAAAACATTAGTACCAATCCCAAGATGAGAAGCAGGCCACAGCCTCTTTGGTGATCCGCAGTCTTGTGCCAGATGATGCAAGGGTCTGTAGGCTTGTTGTAGCCTTTTCCTGGTAGATGCCTTGAATAGCAATGACACCAATTAGGAACGTCAAGCATAGACACTTACTGCCCAACTAGAAAGAGTCAGGAATCAATGCCCTCTACTCCTTCTCTCACAAGGATCAGACTGTAAACACAAATTCCAAACTGTCACATATGAAACAGTTATTAGGCTTTCAGGTGATCAGTAGTCTCCAGGAAATTATGTCCCTGTGTTCCTTGTCTCACGATGAGAAAACAGAAGCACTTATCCTAAGATGACTGCTGAAAGGCAGAATGTAGACTCTCCAATAATTGGTGTTCTTGCAATAGATGTTGCAGATTTTAATGATAAGTTGGAAAAAACTGGATTCATATCCTAAACACTGTAGTGTGCAGTAAGCAGTTAGATATGAAAGAAGGGGTGACTTAAGTTTTAGCTGTCTACTGGAGTTTCACTAATTTTAAAAAAGCAAGATAGTTTGAAAGGGGGTAGGCACTTTGTATTCTGGTTCTATGGAATGCAGTTGGATAACCAATAAATTGAAATAGTTGAAGGAGAGTGATTTCACAAAATTATAATTTTGTGCTTACTTATACCACCTAAAGAAAGGGGAAAGGGAAGGAGATATGTGATCCAATTAACATAAGAGGCAGGCAATTAGAAAGACATTAAGAGTTTAAGAACACAATAGCACCAAGTTGGGAGGATGCTAGAAAAATCAGTATGACTCACAAGAGAGATAGCTGTGGTCTCTTACCTAGTTTTAATATGCAATTAAAAGCAGAATACAAGTAAAACAGACTGTAAAAAATAAATCACGATATACAAAATACAAGAAGGCTATAAAGTAATACAAAATACAACAAAACAAAAGCAAACTAACCTTTACCTCACATCAAGTTTTGTCAATGTCTGGGTGAGCTTTTCCAGTATAGCTGCTGAATAATTAAACATTCAAGTTTTACCACATGGTGAGTTTGTGTATAGGGATCCCTTATGACTTAGACCAGATGGGGTACATTTGAGTGATATGGGGCTTGATTTATTTAAGGTTAACTTAGCTATTTCTTGTAAAACATGTTACAATGTTGCTGAATGGCTGTGTTTTTTGGCACAAAGGGAGACTGTCCTATTAAGGAAGGCTGGTGGGCAACTTCAGAGGGGTCCATGTTGGAAATCCCTCTATTCCTCCCTTTCTTTGTGGAACAGTTTATGCATAAAATTGATTAAGCAATTATATGCTACTCAGGTTTGTATGAGTTAAGACAGTGAGAGGTTCAGTGCTACTGTTTAATCTGCTAGCAAGTTATTTTATGCTACTTATTTAGTAAAATGTTTATAATATGATTTGTTGAAATTTGATGTGTTTCTTTCTTTGTAATGAATGTTAAATAAACTAGTTGCACCGTCTTCATTGGTGTCTTATGGCTTTGGGGCAGGGTGTATATACAATTTTATTTGCTGCCATTTTAAGGAGAAAGGGATGAAGGCACTAACCTTGGCAGTATACATATTTACATTTTTCAATGGGTACTTGGTTTCCTTTGCTGATATTTCTTTAAAGAAAATGTAGTTCCATATGCTAGAAGATAAGAGAGCTGCACTTAATTGTTTTCAGATGGGTTAAGTACTGTGCCATAATGTTTTTGCTAGACTGTTTAAGGAAGTGAGAAGGAATTGTTTAAAGTTGTCAGGAAAGCTAGTGCTAAGAGAATCAGTATTTGAGGGAACTGTATTGATTATTGTCTGTAGCTTTAATTCTTTTGAGAGTTCATTAGGTAAGAAAGGAAGGGCATTTTATCTTTTTCTCAGTCAGCCTTAGCTGTGCTGTTATTCTAATAATTTCTCTGCAGTTTATGTGAACATGGAGAAGTTTTTATATGTCTTTTGCATTATTGTTTACATTAATGTTCTTTTACCCGTGTAGCTTTTCTTGTATATGATAACGTTTTTAATAAAAAAGTATTTTGAAAAAAAATATTTTTATTTTGTTAGACAGTGGTGCGGCGGTTAGCGTTGTTCCTTCACAGCAAGAGGTTCCCTGGTTCGATCCTCGGCTGGGGTGCCTTCTGTGCAGAGTCTGCATGTCCTCCCTGTGGTTGCATGGGTTTCCTCCAGGTGCTCCGGTTTCCTCCCACATCCCATAGATATGCTGTAGGTGGATTGGGCACTCTAAATTGGCCCTAGGTGTGAGTGCCTTCTGTGGAAGGTTGGGCACCGGGCTGGCAACTTGACACCGTAAAACTCCACTGCCAATCATGAGCAGACATGTGATTCGCTGTGACGACCCCTAACCAGGAAAAGCCAAATGAAGAAGAAGAAGAAGAAGAAGAAGAAGAAGTAGAAGACAGGGGCATAAATAGCACTTCAGCTTTTTAAATGTGATTGTGAAAAGTGCATCTTGAGCTGAAACTGGAATGGAAATGAAATGAGATATCACATTTGCAACCATCTGTGAATAGGAATGTGTTTAATCTATAGACTATAATTGTTAATCAAAAACTATCTGTATATCTTCAAAAATTGCTCTCCCTTTAACTACATGATTTTTTGAGATCTTAACAACTCTAAAAAGATTAGTGGACATTAGTTACTCAGGGTGCTTGGAAGAATTTTATCCTGTAAAATCTGTTGTTGCATATTGGTTAAAATGAAATCTAAATATGTTATCCATAGTAAGTTAGGTCCCTTTGATTCTTAAAACAGTAGTTATAGCCTATTTTGCAAAAGAATTATGCCAAGATGCTTTGAACCAGTGCCTTTAGGAATAACATTGAAGAATTTGTGGATACAATTGGAAATGTCCAGCAGGACAGTTTGCATTTCCGTGAAAGAGAGGGGAGGATGTATATACTATTATCTTGTTATACATAGGTGCATACTATAATGGTAAATGAAGCTGTCACCCATTTGGGATTTCTATCATCTTTACCACTATTTTTGCAGTGCTATGGATGTGTAAGGAGGTATTGTTTGAATCAATAGGAGTCCACCTCCATCTGGTCTAATCTCTGGCATGTTGTGAGTAATCATATTGTAGTTAGAGTGTATGTATTATAAGATACAGAAGTCATCCTTCATCAGACTTTCAGATATTGCACTTATATTGGGTTGTTCAGTAAGTTTCCATACTTGTAGTGCAGTGCATTTGTTGACAACATTTCCGATATTTATACAAACAATTTTTATATCTTTGTTCCTAGTTAAAATAGGATTACTATATGGTTGATTAGTTTGATTAATGGGTGCTGGGTTTTTTGAATATCGCCTCCCAGAATGAGATGTGAAAGTATAAATCAAAGTTAGAGCTGTTAAAGTCTTGCAGACATAATGACTCTATCAAGAATTGTCCTTTTCTTGCATATGTGAATAAAGAGGCATTCCCACAAAGGTATTCTAGTCGTAATGTTCCTGAGTATATCCTTGCTAAGCCTGGTGTCCATGGGCAATATTGCATGAAGAGCAATGGCTGCCACTCCATCAACTGCCAGGTAGTGTGCAATGCACAATGGTGACTTTATTATTTGTTTTTATCAACCATTTGTTAGGTAGGGCATGGCACTCATCCAGATGGACTACTCAGCCTGGAAAAACTTTGTATAAAGTGGCAGTATGTGAAGTGGTTATCTATGGTATAGAAGAATACAAAGCATAAAAAGACCCATACTAACATACTTAAAGTCTGCCTAATGAAGCTATCTGCATAAAATAGGAATGACTTTCTTATTTGTTTGTTTATTTATTTATTTATTTTGCTTACCAGGAAAGTAGAACTAAGACTGATCCCATTTTCAATGGAAGCCTGGGGAGAAAAGCAACACAGTTATTATACACATAAGCACAGATAACATTACAAAATACATAAAGAAAGTAACATCGTAGGAGTTTTTCATTGTGCAGGAAGAAAACAGCTGTACAGTTTTTACAATTACAAAATACAGTATTGATAGTATTAATAACCAAAGTGTCCACTAAACATCCTAGTAGTTCCCATGATTTTCACTTACAACATACAAATCATCTGTACAAATGATTCCTGCACAGAAAAATAAAATGGCCCACTTTGTAATTAGGTACAGGCAAACAGATGTACTTACATAGCCACAGTCATGTACACAGCATGCACAAAACACTAACCCACCCCTATATTCTCTTCTCTTTTGCCCTAATCCGTTACAGGTAATGAAGGTTGTCCCTGTATCTCTAGCTGATTATGTTGGTAAACAATCTATTTGCTATTTATTGGAGGATGAAATCACTTAATTTTTTTATTAAAGGATATTTTTGACATATCTTTTGAGTGATTTTCCCGATGAGCAGATACCCCCTTCATGGTCTACGAGCAGTGTTTTGTTTGGTTCTTGATGATATTCATATTAAACCAACAAGACATAGATGAGCGACAATGCAGCTTCCCTCATGCATAGTCTAAAACATGGTTTGGCAAGTGTTTATCCAGCCCAAGTTGTGCTTTTGTTGCCTGGACACATCTGAGCATGGGGACACTGCAGTATTCCGACTACTCATAACATATTTTATGCTGCTCAACATCATCTATCAGCAGCAGGCATGTCAAACAGCATATTCCAAGTCCTTTAACAGTACAGAAACTGGTCCTGCATTAATCACCTCTACATCTACCAGAAATAACTCAGATGTTAATAAACCAGAAGCAGCAGCTGAACTTCTGCCCTCCGGACAACATTATACACAGTGTATGGCAATGTAGGTGAAGCAGCAAAATACAGTACACTATGACTGTGCAGTACCACACACAACAAAATGAGGCATGCGGTATTATGTAACTGCTATGCTGGTCCATGGATCGTCAAGCACACAATCTGAATCTATTAGACATCTCCATTTATACCACACAAACAGGAGAGTTGTGAGTGTCACATCCATCAAACCTTTTACAGATGCTTGAGGAATAGGTTACCCATCATGCTGTGCACTATCAGGGGTAGGGCACCAGAGGATAAATAAGGAATTGCTGAATGGTAATATCTGTGTCAGATATGATCTCCTCTGCAGTAAGGGTTGGGATAACATTATGGTATATGTATTTTCTGCTGTTATATTTGTGGATTCTCCCTAGGCCTTCACTGAAAATGATAAATTTAGCTAGCTGGACTTTCCAGGAAATCAAGTGCCAATAAATAAATTAATAATGTTCACAGTTAAAGCATGTGATTTTATAAATGAAGGTAAAATGTTTGTTACTACTAAGAATCGTGTCTTCTAATGGGTATTCTTTTTCAGTTTAAGCTATTATTATTCTGTAACTTATTTTTGTGTACTGAGCAACACTTATTCCAGCCCTGCTAATAGGTCAGTCATGTGTAAGTGCTATTTCAAGCACCCATGCCAATACAACAAGTCAATGGATTCCATGTTTGCCAAAAGTACATAATTTCATTGGGTGGTTTTCTTTATGCGATCTACATAACTGTAACTTGAATAAGCAAAAGCAGCAATTAATATCTCAGTTATTGTCATCTGGAGTCCTGTCCATTACAAATAATATTCTGTGTTAGAAGATATATTCTGCATGTCTGCAAAATTAATCAAATGTTAATCATTTTAGACATAAATGTAAATGTAAACTGACAGTGCAAAGCAGTCATTTTCTAATTTTTATTTATGTTGTAGAGAAAAAAAAACATATCAGAAGTTGCATTAACTAATAATAAAAAAAGCAATAAATTCCAAATTCAAAAAAACAGTGAGTCAGGATTACCTGGTTCACATACCGACATTTGTTTTACAGCCCACAGTTTCTGTACACTGTATGGGTGTGAGATACATGCATAGATGTCTTATATCAACACTGTTGACCTAATCTTGAACCTTGAAAACCACTGTAAAAGGAAAAGGACGCAAAAAGCAGGTGTGTCTGACTAAGTGAGTAAGCAATAAGGTTTTGCTGAGTGACAAACAAAACGTACTTTGACAGAGCTGCATCTGTGTAATGCCTCAACAAATTTCAGCACAGGTGGTCTACATGAAAAAGTTATAATCAGAATGAAATGTCTCATTGTTACTGTGGAGATGTACACATTTTCTTAAGTGCTATCAGCTCCCAGGCATTACATTTTGCTAGAATGTAAAACATGAAACCACATTTAACAGAATACATCACTGTGAGGGAAACATTGTTATTATAACCACATACTTTATCACAGAACATGCCAACTACTCATCCAAGAAAGGTTTACAGGCACTAACATACCTTTCAAAAATGCTGCAAAATTACTGGTATGGAAGGCTAACCCATGGATTACGCCATACAAAAGCAGCAATATCCTACTATTATGTTTTCTTTTTAAATGTGGCGATGCTTTGAATCTATATTTCAGTAATAGTACTGTTTGCCCATTCCTTCAGGCAACATTTATTATATGTTTTCATAAGCGACAATAAGTAAAAGTTACATGACTTGAGTTGTCAAACCAGCGCAATACAAAAAGCTTAGACTGCTTTCAGGTGTCTGTAATATTAGGTCAGTGTCACACATTTTCCATCATCTTTTAGTTGATGGACTGAGCAGATTAAGATGAGGGATGTACCCAAAATATTGTTATGCAGTAAATTTGTCTGTTTGTTTATTCCACTGTTCTCTTTTTTTAAAGAAACATACAGTAAACCAAAATAAATTGTCTTCAAGGGCATGTTTTAATGTATATCTGTAAGACATTTTTGTGATGAAGTCTCTGCAATAGCGAATAGAGGAATTTGTAAACTAGTGACCTGCTTGCTGTCTATGCAAAACTGCTATCATGTCCACAGGAAACAATTTTATGTATAAATGGCATAACAAAAAATGAGGAGAAACAATCATTTCAGAACTTTGGAAAATATATGCAATCTGTTATAATATTACTGGATGTCACCACAGAATGTAAATATTTTGCATATGACATCTAAGCACATTGTAGAGAAAACACAACAGTAATATATGCAGAAAGACCTTTCAGTCTGCAAAGAAAGGAGCTTAAGCAAACTAAGAATTATCTTCTGAATCTGTTTGAAGAAGTAGTGGAAAGGGGTTTTAGAGAATAGTAATGTAAATTCATGGGTTAAAAAACAAAACAAAGAATACTGAAGATACTGTCAGAATAACAATTGATATCACTGACTTCAAAGATAGCGTCCTTTCAGAAGTAGCCGGATGAAAATATGTTGTTGGCTCTGTGAAACAGGTGACCTTTGCATATACGGTTATGAAAATGGAGCATGGGAATGGAGGTTTTAATGGGGCTCAGCAACTGACATTTGCACACAAGTACATGTGTGTGTTTGTGTGTGTGTGTGTGTGTGTGTGTGTGTGTGTGTGTGTGTGTGTGTGTGTGTGTATGTGAGTGCTCGTGCATGTGTATAAACTCAAAGACACACACACGCACGCGTATGTGAGCACACACACACACACACACACGCACACACACACACACACACACACACACACACGCACCATGTGTTAACTGTTGAAGCCCATTCTGCCCCTTTATTCTTCCTCAGTTTAGAGGCAAAATGTGCTGCACATCCATACAACTTGTGTGAAAGAAGACCTCAGTGTCCTAATATTATAATCCAGCAAGATGTACATCATGTAACCTGATCTTTGTTAGGGCACATGTTCCAATCTTGATAGCTATTCCATTTTTTTTCTTTTAATCTGCTTGGAATGCTTTCCAATTTATCATTCATTTTGCAGGACCAGTAATGGGATTACAGGGTTGTCTAGGCTTACATCTAGACTGTGAACCCGTTGTTAGTAGTTAGGAGGTAACAGGAGAACTCAACACTTACAGAAAATCTGTGCTGGCTCACATTGAGAAGGCAAACAAAAGAACTACATTCCAAAGTGATCTCTTGCTAGACAGACCAATGAAAATGGAAGTATACTATTGAAGACAAATATGAATTTTCCTCTTTTGACTGCAAAGTTACAACAAAAACAAACCAACAAGTATGTCTGTCCTTTGTGATTTCTCTGTTTTATGGCTTTATGCTTACATTTTCATTGGTATTGTAAGGTGTCTCCTTGTTAAAGTGTGCATGTATTTTGCATAGAGTTAACTGCTG
The DNA here is from genome assembly GCF_019279795.1 of Protopterus annectens. NCBI lineage: Eukaryota > Metazoa > Chordata > Ceratodontiformes > Protopteridae > Protopterus > Protopterus annectens. Next base: position 341,371,144 of record NC_056727.1, on the reverse strand, counting down.
AAGTATCTGCACTTGTTGCCTTACACATCCAGGACAGTAAAGTCCTTCATGCCATTGAATCTACACATGTTCTGGACTGTTTTATTTATTTTATTATAATTTTCTCAATGTTGTCACTCAGCTCAGAATCTTTAGGATCCACTTGTAATCCATGCTGCCATTTGCACTCACTTATAAGCCAGACAATTAGCCCTGTACACATCTCATTCACAATTATGTTGATAATCATATCCCAGACTTTCTGTGATGTTTATCTTTGATGTAGTTGTGAGTTGGTTCTTCTATTATTTTGGACCTCTAATGTGCCTACTGAGCATGTGGTGTATATCATAAACTGCATTCACAATCATTACAGCACACTACAAGGGATCACACATGCCTTTTTCCAGAATGGTGAAGTAGACATTTGTAACTCATTTCCTACTTGCTTGCAAGATGCTAGTACCAGGCCAGTAAGTAGACAGAATGAGGTTCATAGGTTCATAGGTAGGTACTAGGCTATTGGCCCTAGGGCCTATACAAGCCTAGCCAAAAAGGTACCCTGGCGTTCGCCACCCAAGAAAATTATTTTCCTGTGCCCTTGTCAAGCAGAACCACAGAAGTGATCCCCGGAGTGAATTTCCTATTACCCATCCAATCATCAAGATTTTTCTTGAAGAGTGCTAATGAGGAGCTCTGTTTGACATAGATAGGTAGTCTGTTCCAGAGTGTGGGAAGTCTCTGGGACAGGAATCTATCCCTCCAGTATGTTCTGTTTATTGTGGTGACAAGTCATAGGTCCCTACAGCATGTAGCTTGGAGGGATTGGGATTTCTTTAAGTGGAGCATGTCCAACAGCTCTGGGTTTGAAATAGCTTTGTATGTTAGGCAGAGATCACCTCTGAGTAAGCGATATGCGACGGAGTAAAGCTGTAGTTTTTTGAGACGGTCTGCATAAGGCATCTATTTGAGGCCAGTAATCCTCTTTGTGAGGTATTTTTGCGGCCTTTCCAGTTATTGTCGATGTCGTGTGAGATACATACCAAAAGGGGCATTGTACTCTATAATGGGTCTAATGAGTGATGAGTAGAGGGGAACAATGACCTTTTTTTTTCTGGATGAGAAACCTTTTGTGATGAGGTGTGCCACATAGAAGGATTTCCTGACCACTGTGGCAATGTGATTATCAAAGTAGAGACTACTGTCCATCTGTGTCCCAAGGTCTCTTATCACACTTTTGGTGTTAAGTAGACTACCGCCTATGTGGTAGTTTATGGGTACAGAGTTTTTACCAAAGGGGATGACAATGCACTTTTTGGCATTGAGCTTGAGACCATGTCTTTGACACCAGGTATCTGTCTCAGTGAGGCCCTTTTGTAGGATGTCCACATCATTAGGAGTTTCGATTATGGCTCCTAGTTTGCAGTCATCTGCGAATTTAGTTAGCCAAAGACCTGTGTTAGCCTGTACTTCAGAGAAGTAGATACCAAACAGGAGAGGACCCAGGACTGAACCCTGTGGTACTCCACTTGTCACTGGTCTGAAGTCTGATTTGGAGTCTGCTACTGTCACGGTGTGGGTTCTGTCAGTAAGCCAGTTGACAGCCATCTTGTGACATAGGGATTTATACCTAGTTTGGTGAGTTTATCTATAATTCCAGAGTGGGGATGGTGTTGAATGCCTTGGCAAGATCTAGATAGGCTGTGTGAACCACCTTAGCCTCATCTATGGCTTTGGTGACTACTTCAAAGAAGTCTATCTGGTTTAGGGGACATGATCTGCCTTTTAAAAACCCAAACTGTGTGGGGTCCAGAGTTTGGAGATCTCTAATGTCTTTGTTTATGAATTCAATGATGATACGTTCCATGGCCTTGCAGACCAGGCTCATCAGGCTAATGGGGCGGTAGTTCCTGGGGTCTGTTGTGCCCCCCCCCCCTTTGTGGAGTGGGATAACTGTTGTGGTGCACTATTCAATGGGCACAAAGCCTGAGGTGAGGCTATGATTGAACATAGTACTGAGGTGGGGTGCCAGTTCATTCTGTAGTTCATTTAGAAGGCAGCCTGGGATGTTGTCAGGTCACATGGATGCTGTGTTCTTGGCTTTGAAGAGTGTGGTTTTTACCTGTGCAGCTGTGACTACAGGAACTTTGCATTCTTCCGGTATAAAGATAGACCCTTTAGGGGGTGAGGGGGGGGTAAAGTTAGCATTGAACCTATCTGCCAGGATGTTGGCAATATCAGTTGGTTCTGTATATTTAGTGCCATTGTGTTGTAACTCAGAGCAGGTCTGAGTGTTGCCATTGAGATTCTTGACATAGCTATAGAATGCTTTGTGGTTGTATTTAGAATCAGTGGCAATTTTGTTTTCATAACTAGCTTTGGAGGATTTTATGAGGGATCTCAGCTTCTTACTGAGGCTGACCAGGGTGTTCCTCCAATCATGGGATTTTACTCTTTCTTGCAACAGTTTCTTTCTTCTATTGTAGAGTTTGTTTATGGCAGACGACAACCAGATTGGCTTCCTTTTTTTTTGGAGGATAGCATCTTGGTTCTGTTAGGTATAGCATGATCCATGCACTCTTGTAAGTGCTTATAAAGTGCATTTGTGTAGGATTCAGCAGTCGTACATCTATTGTCCATCTGCATGGGTGTTGTGAAGTTTGCCACTTCTGTCTTAAGAAGCGTGAAGTTGGCTTTGGAGAAATATTTTATGGTTGTTTTCATAATGGGGGGTGGGAGCTGGATGTGGATGTCTAGGGTGATTAGCTTGTGGTCTGATCTGACCAACAAGGAGCTGACCTCTGGTGTGAAACACTGGTCACCCATGTTAGTGATGACCAGGTCTAGGATATTGCTGCCCCTGGTGGGGGTGTAGATAAGTTGATCCAAGGCGTTGGAATTGATGATTTCCAGAAAATGTTGAGCAAAAGAGTTGGTACATGAGTAGTTTTCCAAATTAATGGTAGGGTAGTTGAAATCACCCATTATTAGAGTTTTGGGTTGTACCTTAATATTTTCCAGTGTATCAAGAAAAGAGGAGTGGGAATCCTGGGGCATGGTGGGGGGTCTGTAGCAAGCTACAATCTGGATTGTGGTTTTGCCCAGAGTTAGTTCAACTTGGATAATCTCGGATGCATTATGCTGAGCAACTAGCTTGGAGGTGTGGATATCCTTAATGAATATGGACACGCCTCCACCTTTAGTGTTTCGGTCCAGGTTTGGTGGCCGAAAGGTGTGGTATGAATTATAGCCTGGTAATGCAGGGGTGCTCTCTGGAACTTTGAACCAGGTCTCTGTAACTGCACAGATGTCAATGTTCTCCATTTTAATGAGTGCCTTGAGTGAGTGCATTTTGAGGTTTAGACATCCAGCATTGAGTATCATTACCCTCACATTTTGCTTGCTTGTACCTGTTACGGTGGTGAATTTGTCATTTGAACTTTGCCTAAAAAAGGCACTATAGGGGTGGCAAGAGCCTTTGCCATTATCCAGAATCCCAAGGGTGACAGGTGCAGGCCATCTCTGGCAAAGCAGAGTGGTCTGTCGATCATGTCATCCCAGGCAGACAGATACTGGATTCCCTTGGAATGACACCAGAAGCTTAGCCAATTGTTAAAGTCAATCATTTTGTCCTTGTACTATGGTATCATTCGGGGTGATGGCAGGATGCTACTCAGGGCTAGGGTCATACCTGCCTGGGCTACAAGATTGGAGAGCTCCTCCATGTCTCTTTTCATGTAGTTCAGGGACCCCTCCAGGTAGTTGTTGTGGAGTGACCTGAGTGCGTGCGTTATGTGGTGGATTCTGGCACCTGACAGGTAGCTGACAGTAACTTTTTCCTTGTTTAGCCTAGAGTGTTGGGTATGTTATGCCTTATGGGCTGTAGTTGAGTAGCACACTAAATATGTGAGCTATGTGTCACTTGGGTTGTGTTGGGGGGTGGAGGTTGCTTGCATTTCTGCTTTGGAGTTCTCTGCTGTTTGGGCAGATTTGTACTGAGAGCCTCTGCGAATGTAGGTGTGTGTTTTGTGCTTTTGTGTGTGTGTTTTGGTGGTGTAGGTTTTGAGGGACTATGTAATGAGTGTGGTCTGGTGCAATTGTTTACCTTATCCTCTTGACTGTCTAGGCCAGTCTTTGGTGAAGAGAGCTTTGCTTCCAGTTTGGCTATATAAGTGCTCTCACACAGGTCATAGTGTTGGGTGGTAGGAGGAGAGGGTTGTCTGTGTACATGAGGCAATTGCTGGATTGTCCCAAGATGCCCAGATTCATCAGGTAGGCAGGAGAAAACACCAGGAGCTGACCTATAGACATGCCTGAATAGGTGCTTATTAAGTACTAAAAACTGTTTTCCTCTAGACAAGTGAGGAAAGTTGAGTGCTGTAGTAATTTGTAACTTATTTAGTGCTTACAGTGAGTTCTGAACAAGTGCTGAGTTCAAAGAAACAGATTTGAGTGCTAAAACTAAAAAGCTGGCTAGTTGCAAGGGAAATTTTGAAGAACAGACTCTATGGCGCCAGGAATAGTTTAACCCCAGTTAAGTGTGGAGGGGCTTAGGAGCTCACAAACAGTCTTGGACACAGCAAATCCTTAACTGGACAAGACCTGCCACAGGAAAGGAGGGAAGCAAGCTTAGAATTTTTTTTTCCCAGTAAAGTGGAAATGGAGAAAGCTGGAACAGAAGTTAATTCAACGTTAAGAATCTGAGTGGGTTGGCCTTCACAAATGTTCTCTATTAGATTGAGTGAACTAATGACACTAGACTGGGAGGAGTGTCACAGATTAAATATACAATATGGGTGGGCAACTGCAAAGCCACCAAGTATACAATTCCTCGCTGTAGCCACTAAATGAAAGTTTTAAACAGATCAAGGAGCAGACTCTAGAGAATGTTTTTAACTGTAAACAGACAATTATCAAAAATGCACAGAAAAGCTCGGATAGAGCACTCACAAACAGAAAATACAACTCTCAGTATGAAAAAGCAGTTTACAGTTAAGTAATGTTAAAACAGTATAAAACAGTACATAAATGCAGTGAAACAATAAAAAAGCTTTATAACAGTGCAAAATGTAGTAGATCAACTGTATAACACAATTATAAGCATTTCAGAATTGCAGAATTGCTGATGTTACAGGCTAAAGAAATATATATAACTATTAGGTATAGTGACAGGTATCATTCGTTTACGTTTTTTAAACAGTCTTTATGTGAATACCTGAATTTACTCTGAGCTAAATTGCAGCACAGTGGTTCAGTGGCAAAAGCACTGTTTCACCATTGTAGCATCCAGCATTTAATTCTTACTTCTAGTCACTCTGTAGATAGTTTGGATGTTCTTTCTATGTCTATGTAGGATTTGTGCAGCTACTTCAGCTACCTCCCATCTTCTAAGAACATACTAGTTTATTTACTACATGAAATTACCCAAACATGTTGTATTTATAATTGCACTTGTGGCCTGGGTCATATCAGAAAATGTTTATTTTATGTAATAGTCCAGCTTGCATATGATAAATGGATAAATACATGAATACCCTGGAATGTATGGCATATACCTAATGATACTCTATGTTTTTTTCTCATGTTAACCTACAATGCTTGTAATGCTCTATATTAGTATGATTTTTCATGCAGAGAATGTAACATTAACAGAGTCAGTCAGTAATCTGTATTTAGTAATTTGTACATTATTGCAATTCAATGTTAAAGCAAGCGTTACCACTGGTATGTTGTTTCTAAGAATAATATGCACCTAATTCAGAGCAGTATTGGTCAGATACATGCAACAGCAGTCCATTGAGTGAAATATTAAACCAAGGGCCTGGCTTCTTGAACAAATGGTAAGTCTGGCAGATATAAGCTTTAAAGGCTTCTTTATTCAGCATTCCAGTTTTAATACTTACTTCAGAATTATCAATTAATAATGAAAGATTACAAGTACCTTGTATCATCACCATGAATATAATATTTGATATAAAACAAAAATAAATCTCTTATATTTCCCTTATCATCTCATCCCAATTTTACCACACAGTATTATGCAAATCTTTACATCTTCCCATCCGCATATGTTATTAGCAGCATACTAATTATCTCTGTACTTTAACAATTTTTTCATAACCCCATGGTTTCATATTTACAGCTTTCATATCTACAACTTTTAAGACTTCCCATTTTAATTCCTTAGCATCATTTTCCGAAAACTTTTATATGTTTGCAATGCATTCCTTTCCTGCACCCTATCAGACATTTTGTCTTCTCTGCCCCTTTAACAATGCATTTGCCTTTTATGGCAGCTTATTGTGAAATAATTTCCTCAAGAAATCACATACACATAATATTCTGTCTGTATCTCTATTTTTATTTGTCCCTTCCCTCTAACATTCAAATGTAATACTTCCCATCCCAAGTATCATAAAAATGTCTATTATGTCATTATATCATTCCTTCCTTTTTATTGTTTCCTACATTTAAGTAAACATTAATAGTCTTAAGACATTCATGCATCATGTACCCCTTTATAAATGTCTTACATATTGATGTTTTAATTGTTTCATCATTTATATTACCGGAATCATCAGTGCATATGTATATATATATATATATATATATATATATATATATATATATGCAGGACTACTTTTAAAGCTTGAAGTTGCAAAACTTTGAATTTGGGCGATACCACAAAATCAAAGTTTTAAAGTTGTGGAACTTTGAAACTTTGAAAAAAAAAAAACTTTTTTTTATTTTTACACATGGGGGACTGTGTTCCCCACACCCCCTGCTAATTAAATATACCAACTCTGAGATTGCACTACAGTGAGGAAAATGGTAAATTTCTCATTCCTCACTGTACTGTGATCTCCATTTAAACAGTATGAAGTTCCAAAACATTGATCTTATGGTCACGACCAGAAGAAATTCAAATATCTGGAACTTTGAGTCTTAAAAGTAGACCCATATAGGGTCTACTTTAGAATGATGAAAATGCAAAGTCTCGAACGCTCACAGGAGTGAATAGTCAAAAACTCAAAATTGGTATTTTGGATTCGCAGTACAGGAAAGATCAGAATATTTGCCCTTTCCTCACTGTAGTGTGATCCTGGTGTAGGAACATATATTTAGTGGGAGGTTTTGAGTTTTTGATTATTCGCTCATGTCACCGTTCGAGAGTTTGCATTTTCAATTTTATGACATAGACCCCCTATATATATATATATATATATATATATATATATATATATATATATATATACACACACACACACACACACACACACACACACACACACACACACACACACACACACACACACACACACACACACACAAATATGTTTGGATCCCTATCACTTTATCAAAAGAACAGAAGACTGAAATTTAAATTAACAAGATGAAAACAATGAACATGCGCAAAATCAAAATTCAAACTCTGTAAAAATCAGTACTTTATTTTGTGAAACCAGGAAGCATCTGAATGCAGATCGTAGTAAAGTGAGGAATAGAAAATTCACTCTTTTCCCCACTATAGTGCAATCTTGGAGTTGGTATATATAAGCTGCAGGGTGTGTGGTGGATGCAGGGGGGGCTTGCCCCCTGCAAAAACTTAAAAAAGGATGCATTTAAAGTAAATAGAACAGTACCTTTATTATTTCATTTGAGTGATTGTCAGGAAAACTCCTCTTTTCTACATGCATAACCACACAGTAGCAACACATGCATGTCCCTTCAAACTAACCTGTGATTTATGGCAACTACTGTGTCATACAGGAAGGAGTTTTTGCCCCTCACACCCCCTGCAACTTACATATACCATCTGCAAGATTCCACTACATTGAGGAAATGGGTGAATTTTTGGATCCTCACTGTACTGTGATCTCCATTCTGATGCTTCCTAGTTTCAAAAAACTAAGTGCTGGTGTTTCACTGTTATGAATTTTGATTTTATGCACGTTCATCCTTTTAAGGTTTTGTTGTCTTTGACTTGTTAATTTAAATGCCGGTCTTGTGTTTTTTCAATAAAGTGATAGGGATCCATATATATATATATATATATATATATATATATATATATATATATATATGTATATATGTTTGTGTATACAGAGAGAGAGATGCTTTTCTGTATTCTGGGCAGTTTTTTCCATCTCTTTCAACTTTCTGATTTAAAAGCCTGCATTTGCACTTGTTTCACACCTTTGCTATAACTAGTCTAGTCCAGATACAGATTTGCTGTATCCAGGACTGTTTGTAAGCTTCTGAGCTCCTCAAGGCATTCTGTGTCGGAGAGAAGCCTTCTAGCTTGGCAGTGGGCGTGATAAGCACTAGGTAGCCATGTACCACAAGAGGAGTGGTCTCTGGCCCAGAAATTGTAGTTTATTGGCCTTTTGAGCAGTTTTCCATCTCTTTCAAATTTCTGGTCTAAAAGCCCACATTTGCACATTTCCAGCCTGTCCTGTAACTAGTCTAGTCCAGATACAGATTTGCTGTATCCAGGACAGTTTGTAAGCTTCTGAGTGGTGCCAAAGTCTGCTCTTCAAATTTTTCCTTAGATCTGCTAGTTCTCTCCTTTCCTGCCCTTTTACTAGCTTATTATTCTAGCACTTTACCAGACTTCTTGTACCAATTATTGTAGCACACAAAAGTGCTATCAGCACTAAATGTTCTACAAGGAAACAGCTTCAGTACTTATTATTAATACCCACTCATCCAGGCATGTCTAAAAGTCAGTTCCCTGTGCTTCCTCCTATTAACCTGGTGAACTTAGGCAACCTGAGGCAACATAGCAACTGCCTCATGTCCACTGACAACCCCCTCCTCTTACCTCGCAACACTCAGACTTGTGAGAGATGCACTTATATATCCAAATTGGAAGCCATGTGCTCTCCAGCCAAGACAGGAACAGCTGGTCAAGAGGAGAAGGTCAGCACTTGCACCACACCTCATGGAACACATAGCCCTCTAAAACACACCCCAGCACTGCCTTCACATCAAACCAGAAACCACACACCCACTTTCGTGGAGGCTGTCAATAAAAATCTACCCAAAAAGCAGAAACCTCCAAGGCAGAAACATACTTGACCACCACAACACAACACTAATCACTAGACACATAACTCTCCTAAACAGTGTGCCACTCAACCAAAGCCCCTAAGGCAAAACACCATACCCAACACACTAGTCATAGGTGATTCGATATTGAGGCACACTGATGTCCCACTCACTAGGTTGAATAAAGAGAAAGTAACAGTCAGCTGCCTGTCAGGTGTCAGGATCCACCACATAATGCATGCACTCAGGTACCTCAACAACAGATACAAATATGACTCAGTCATTGTACATATGGGTGTGAATGACCTGAGAAGTATCTCTTTGGACTACATGAAAAGAGACATGGAGGAGCTCTCAGATTATGTAGCCCAGGTGGTTATGACCTTAGCCCTGAGCAGCATCCTACCATCATCCAGAATGATACTACAGTACAAGCAGAAAATGATTCATTTCAACAACTGGCTAAGTTTCTTGTGTCACTCTAAGGGGATCCAGTATCTGTCTGCCTGGGATGATATGATTTGCAGACCTTGTTTTGCAAGAGATGGCCTGCATCTATCACCCCTAGGCTTCTGGATACTGGCCAAGGCTCTTGTCACCCCTATAGTGCCTTTTTTAGGCAGTATTCCAAAGACCAAATTACCACCATAAAAGGTACAAACAAATGCAATCTGAGGGTCATGCTGCTCAATGCTTGAAGTCTAAATCTGAAAATGCACTCGCTCGAAGCACTCCTTAAAATGGAGAACATTGACATTTGTGCTGTAATAGAGACCTGGTTCCAGCCAGCAGAAAGCACCCCTACACTACCAGGCTATAACTCTTTCCACACCTTTCAGCTCCAGAACTTTGACCAAACCTCCAAAGGTGGTGATTTTTTCATATTCATAAAGGATGCGCACACCTCCAGACTGGTAGCCCAACATAATGTATCAGAGATCCTTCAGGTGCAGCTAACACTGGGTAAGACAGCAATTCAGGTTGTAGCCTGCTATAGGTCCCCAACCATGTAGCAAGACTCACACTCCATGTTCCTAAGCACCCTGGAGAATGTTAGGGTACAACCTAACACTCTCATACTAGGTGACTTTAACTACCCCTCCATTAACTGGGAAAACTATTCATGTACCAAAACACTTGCCCAACGTTTCCTGGAGTTCATTAATTCCAATGCCCTGGACAAGCTCATTCTTTACCCCACTAGAGGTAGCAACATCCTTGACCTGGTCATTACTAACATGGGCAACTGCTGCTGTACACCAATAGTCAACTCCTCCCTAGTTAGATCTGATCACAAACTAATTACCTTGGAAATCCACACCCCTCCCACCCCCCCAAAAAGGTAGCCACCATGAAAAACTTCTCCAAAGCTAACTTTGGGCTCCTAGAAACAGAGGTGGCTAACTTCACGGCACCCATGCAAATGGGGAATAGTTGTATGACTGCCGACTCATACACCAGTGCACTGTACAAACACGTACACAAATGCATGGCTCTCACCATAGCCAATAGAACCAAGACACTCTCCTCCAAAAAAAGGAAGCCAAAATGGTGGTCCCATGCCATAAACAAACTCTACAACAGAAGGAGGAAACTGACGCGAAATAAAGTGAAGTTCCAAGATTGGAAAAACTCCCTTATCAGCTTCAACAAAAAGTTGAGATCCCTCATCAAATTCTCTAAAGCTAGCTATGGAAATAGAATTGCAGCGGACAGTAAGGAAACCCACAAGGCATTCTATAGTTATGTAAAGAATCTCCACAGCAATACCCAGATTTGCTTTGAGCTAATGCACAATGGTACCTCCTATACCGAGCCAACAGATATTGCCACTATACTGGCCGACAGATTCAGTGCCAACTTTACCCCTCTCTCCCCTCTAAAGGACCAATCACATTATCAGTAGATTGCCAGGCACCCAGTATGACTGCTGCACAGGTTAAAATAGCACTCTCCAAGGCTAAGATTACAGCTTCTGTGAGACCTGACAATATCCCTGGCTGTCTTCTACATGAACTACAGAGTGAACTGGCACCTCATCTGTGTGCCCTGTTCAGTCACAGGCTCACCTCAGGCTTTGTCCCTACTGAATGGTGCACTGCTACGGTCATCCCTCTGCACATAGGAGGAGTGATTACAGACCCTGGAAACTATTGCCCCATTAGCCTGATGAGTCAGATATGCAAAGCTATGGAACGCATCATTATGGACCTAATAAACAAGGATATAGGGAATCTCCAAACTCTGGTTCCGACACACTTGGGTTTTGTGAAGGGTAGATCATGCCTGCTCAACTTGGTTGACTTCTTTGAGTCAGTCACCAGAGCTGTGGATGAAGGCAAGGTGGTTCATACAGCCTACCTTGGTCTGGCCAAGGCCTTTGATACCATTCCTCACTCAGGAATCATAGAAAAACTCACTAAGCTAGGCATCAACCCCTATATCATTAGGTAGGTTGCAGACTAGCTCACAGATAGAACCCACAGTGTGAAAGTAACTGACTCCAAGTCAGACTGCTGACTAGTCATGAGTGGAGTCCCACTGAGTTCGGTCCTGGGTCCTTCCTGTTTGCTATCTACTTTTCTGAAGTCCAGGCTAACATGAAGGGACTCTGGCTGACAAAGTTTGCAGATGATTGCAAGTTGGGAGCGATTATTAACTCCCCAAGTGATGTCGACATCCTACAAAATGGCCTCACTGAGACCAATGACTGTTGTTAGAACCATGGCCTTAAGCTCAATGCCAAAAAAATGTGTCATTATCACCTCTGGGAAAAACCCAGTTCCTATGAATTACCGCATTGATGGTAGTCCACTGAACGCAGAAGGCATTATAAGACATCTAAGAACACAGGTTGACAGCAACCTCTCTTTTGATCACCACATTGCCACTGTGTCAGAAAGTCTTTCTATGTGGCACATCTCATTACTACGGGTTTTGCATCCAGCATGAAAGAGGTCGTTGTCTCCCTCTAATCTTCCCTCATTAGACCAATCATCCAGTAAAATGCCCCATTTTGCATGTACCTCACTAGACACCTGCAACAATTGGAGAGGCCGCATAAGTACCTCACAAAGTGGATCCTAGGCCTTAAACACTGTCCTTTATGGACAGACTCAAAAAACTCCAAATATTCTCTGTCTCATATTGCCTACTTAGAGGTGATCTCTGCTTAACTTACAAAGCCATGTCTGACCCAGCTCTGTTAGAAATGTTACATCTAAAGAAATCCCAATCCCTCCACACCACACACTCCAGAGACCTCAACCTCATTATCACAATCAATGGAATGTACTGGAGGGACAGGTTCATAACCCAGAGACTGCCCATTCTATGGAATAGACTTCCCATACATGTCAAGCAGAGCACCTTGCTGACCCACTTCATGAGAAATCTTGATGAGTGGATGGGAAATAGAAAATTCACCCCGGGGATATCTCCAGTGGCTCTACTCGACAGTGGCACTGGGAACTAAGGTCAGGTGGCACAATGCCAGGGTAATCCTATGGCTAGGCTTGTAAAGGCCCCAGGGCCATTACCCTAGTACACAACTATGAACCTATATGAAAGTCAGATGATCCTAAATTGATAAAGCCAGTCCAGTCTAATAGGAGAAATGATTCCTTTCCAAGTTACAGTAGTGCTCTTTAATAACCATTTTTGAATTGTTGTTCCTGTCCTGCAGTGTGGCCTTCAATGTCTCATTTTAAGGTTTTATAAAATCAAATCAGGTCATGTCTATACAGATGATGGAATACAGAGTATAGGCTAACCTGTACAAACCTACTGAAGGCAGTGCAATTTTTTTTTTCTTTTTTAGCCCCTACTTCTTGCAATTGACATCAGCCCATTCATTTACCTCTTCCTTCAACCCCTACCAAGAAGGACAGGAGTTCTGTCCAACTCCTGGCATGAGTCTAAAGATGGGATCCCTTCAATAAGGTGAGAATGACCTTGGTGGTGTACAAACTCAAAGACTGCCACTCCCCCTTTAAGAAGAAGGAGAGTTGTAAGTGGACCTCATATGTATTGTTAGGGAGGAGGAAACCATAAATGGGTGAAGAGAGCATGACACTGAAAAAAACAACTTTCATGATGTCAATTTGCTCACAACCACCATTTGCCAAATGAATGATATTCTGACTGAACCTGGATAACTGGATGGGAAATAGAAAATATACCCCTGGGATTCCACCCATGCCCTGCTGGACAGGGGCATCGGGTGCTGATTTGTCTAAACATGGGCTAAACTCTTGGCTAGGCTTATAAAGGCCTCAGGACCAATAGCCTAGTAACCACCTATGATCCTATGATCCTATACAACCAAGAAAATATGCTGTGGCCTCAAGTGAATATGCCTCATCTGTAAGCAGAGCCCTAGTCCCTCCCTCCAGGATGGGCAAGCTGAGATAAGTAACTCAATCCCATCCCCATGCCAAACTGCTCTAAGCCTAAGCTGCTTATTCTACTCAGAACATCTCTTGTCACTCTCAAGATTCCATCTTCCAATGTCATAGATCAGGGATCAGTTTAATATATACATATCCTTTCAACTTTATTTCCTTTGTAGTGTAAATACAGAATACAAAGTTTTCCACCTGAAGTTAGTTAATAGCTTTATGTAATTTAACATGTTTTTGAGCCTGGATAAGATCATACATAGAGACAAAGGTGCCAAATTCACGCCTTGTTTGACACCTATGTCTCTAATGGACACAGGCAGCCTGTAAATGTTGACACCCAAGCCCTGGCTTACACAATCAAAGGGTACATAAAGCATGTCTGATACATTTGAGATGCGTGGTTAGGTATAAAAAGGCACATTAGACTAATGCATACCTATGAACCTAAAACTATGACAAACCTTAAAATATTCTTAATGTTACAACAACAGCACTTCTAATATTTAACTGCCAATTACAGGATCTGAATTACCTAGTCATAGCAAGTCCTTATTCTTCTTCTTCTTTCTGCTGCTCCCGTTAGGGGTCACCACAGCGGATTATCTGTTTCCATAGTAAGGCCTTATTAAGTTTACAAAATAAAAAAAAAAATCACCAGTCCCCAAGAAATGTAAAGAAAATCACAATGCATTAACAGCTTTCATTCCTTGTACAAAGACTTTCATCAGAATGAAGGTAAACAATATATCCACCCTCTTTTGTATAAATACATGATAAAATTCATGACATGTAACAAGGTACATATTTGGTTTACTATGCCTTGTTTTTAAACTAGGTGCAATATACGGGTCTATATCAAAACTTCGAAGAAGTAAAACATCAAATGTAAAAACGCCAAACCCACAACATTGAATGGTGAAATTAGCAATGCCCCAGAACATTGAATTCTTACCTAGGGCAAGATTTCTGTGGGCCGTTCTGTGGCTTCGCTATTTCCTCCACTGTAGTGCGAGAGTTACAGACCTTAGGGTTAGGGTGCGGGTTAAGGTAAGTGGATAGTTAGTAATGTAGGTATGGTTTAGTGTAGGGTTGGGTTATGTTAACTGTATGTGTGTGTGTATTGATTGCTTTGTTTTTTGTATAGTTTCGTAGGGTATGTGTGCGATAGTTATGGACCTTAGGGTTAGGGTGCAGGTTAAGGTAAGTGGAATGTTAGTAATATATGTATGGTTTAGTGTGGGGTTGGTTTTTGTTAACTGTATGTGTGTGGCTTATTTACTTTGGTGTGCTTGTGTTGTGTGTATGTTTCTCAGAACAAAGATTTTTTTCCCTGGGAAAAAATTTGCTATTCTGAGCGTTCATTGTTATCAATATTCGAAATTCCAAGTTCGAACATATGGTGTTTGATATTTTGGAATTTCGAATATATGATACAGACCCGCAATATACAAATGCTAATTCAATCCAGTGCTTTAGAATTCATTAAAATCTGCCAGTGCAGTGCTCTGTTTAAAAGGAAAGTGTTCCATTGCCTACCCATACTACCTTCTCAACTATATAAAAAAAAAAACTTTTTAAAATCTTTGCACACAAGGGAGTGCTTAAACAGAACATTAGTGTTGTCACATGTTAAAATACTTCCAAGGTGCTCATGTAAGCATTTGCTTAGTCTCCTCTTTGTTTTGCCAAAATAAAATGATGAGCAATGTGAACATAGGCCAATAGAGACACCATCACTCTAATATTACAGTTGAAACAATCTGTACAGGGTATTATTATAGGGCAATTATGCACAGTCTCGTTTGGTCCTTCAGATAGAAAGTGGCAGTAGAAACAAGTTCCACACTTAGCCATCCTTTTATTGTTGGTATACTTAGTATTATTACACTCAGAAATGCCTCTGGTGTTATAGACAGGTCTGTAAGTGAAACTGGGAGTGGACCCAAGTTTCTGGAGAGCAGGTTTACTATTAGTAATCAAGTCCCAGTTCCTCACCATAATGTCTTGCAGCCCTCTTAAATCAACAGAATGTTGCAGAACCAAGGTTCAGAAAAAATTATCAGTCTTGTTTTGTATTTTACCCTTAGGTGGTTTACTTGGAATCGGTGCATATTTGTCTCCCCTACTAAATTTAACCAAACCCAACAGTTCATAAAACAGCTTGGAGAAGTACTATTTGTTGACAAACACTGTTCTCAGGTGATCACAGTGTACAGGAAATGTTTCCTCTTCTTGAGATCAGTCTAGAGAGATGTATGTATTTCCCTTTTACAATACTTTTTTTTCTGTGCAAACGTTGCACAATCAAAATGCAGTTAACTATTAGGAAAGAAAGTACTTTTCTTGTGCAGGTCAGATTAATAGCACACCCTGTCCACATTCTTACATGGAAATTGCCTAAAAAGTGATACCAAAATCCTCCACTTTGATTGTAAACGCTAAAAAGTCAGGGGAAGCATCCAGATATTCAATGAACTCTGTGATAATGTCCCTAGTAACCTGCCAAACAAAAATATGTCTTTACAAGCCTAGTGCACATATTGTGAAGGAATTTCTACTTGTTGTCAAAAGTGTGGACTTTTTCCCAGTAACATAACACTGTATTAACAAAGATGGTAGCAAAAATTTACCTGTTTACAACCCTGGAAATCAATTCAAAGTATTCTCCATCAAAAGTGAAAAAGTTGTTTTTAAGTACAAGTTCTATAAATAGACAAAGGCTGTTGATCCCTGTTTTGGTTATACATGTGTTGGCGATGATGAAGTCTTAGAACCATTCCAGGCCCGTGTTCTGGAGCATCAATACAAACAGATTCTTGACATCCCCAGTATCAAGCAAGTTACCCTGCTGAAAGAAAAACCCTCTAATTTTCCCCAAAAAGTTTCAAGAATTCTATTTCTTATTATTATTTAGTTCTATTGGTTTCCAAAAAAACAATTACTAGAAAATGGAAATCAAAATCTAAACTAGCTGTACTGGAAGTATTACATATTGTAAAAGAATTAAAAGAACTGGAAATGGGATCTTTAGAAAAGGGAAGAAGCAAATTGTAAAGAAATAAATTAAATCTGTGGGAACAATATATGCAAAATAATTTTCACAAAGAGGAGAGAGGTTTAAGAGAATGCAAGAATTACACAATTTGTACAATGCTGTACTGAATAACAGTTGTTTTAAATAAATGCAGAATATATGTAAATTAAATTGTTGATATGCTTTCCTTCTCTTTTAATGTATGTCTATGCCTTAAGTGATAATTTAATAAAGGTATTTAGAAATTATTTTCTGAAGTGCTTACTAAGTTTCAACACTATATGAATGAAGTCAACAGTACACTATTTATTGCAAACAGACAAATCTTTTTGGTACTCCCTAGAATCTTTTTCATGTTAAAATCAACTGAATTATTTTTTGAACTGGGCTAGACACATTTGTAAGTTTGCTTGGTAATCGATAGATGTTGCTGTCACTGAGAAATTTTTTGAGCCAAATATATAAATTTTTAATCACCTTCATTAATTTCACATATATTTAATGACAACATATGTGCACATACATTAATAAAAAAGAAAAGAAACTGTAACAAACATTTCCTTTTTCATGCATTTTTTACAATTATCATTTATTCATTCATTCATTCATTCATTCATTCATTCATTCATTCATTCATTCATTCAAATATTACACAAATTACTCCAGTCCTACCTTCCTTGAAATTTCACTCCCATCTCCAATTCCTTAACTCCAATAACAATCAATATTTAATTGCTATTAATATAGTCATACATGTCCTAAAGACAAATGGACCCAATACAAACCGTTGAGAAATTCCCCTACAGGTTGCAAATAAGTATAAAACACTCCTGGTTATGGGTATGCTAAAATGAATCTTCTCCCATATTGTGATATTTTGCCATTCAGATACATGTTAGTTGCAAGGAGGGAAAGTCCTTAATATTGACTAAGTTGCATGTCTCTGAATCACAATTACTGCCATCATATTCTGTTCATTACTGATCTGTGTCACAGAAGTAAACTATGCTCATGTAGACATTGGCATTCCACCCCCCCAGTGACTCTCTCGCTCATACACAAATACACAAAAGACACACGCGCATGCACACACACACACACACACACACACACACACACACACACACACACGCACACGCACACGCACACACACACACACACACACACACACACACACACACACACACACACACACACACACACGCACACACGCACACACACACCACAGTCTCTGCACCTGTGCCTGACCTGTCTGTCTTCCCATGGTTTTCTCTATTTCCTGATCCATGTAATAGCTGAAGTGCTATTATGGCAGGCATCTGGTATGATCTGGTGGATAGTGTGTCCCCCAACCCCCAGTCACTGTACTGATGTCAGTGCCATTATGGTACTTCAGCAAAATGTATTGCTGGCATCTAGTGGCTTCCCACACCCCAGAGACACCCGTATAACATTCACAATGTGGTGGGTCTGACTATGCTGATCTAGATAGCTGAGAATGTTCTTGAATCACTTGGCATGTAGATAGCTTCCTGAAGGAGGCTCTGGGAAGAGAAAAGCACATGGCTAATTAGTATATGCCTCTCCCAAAGACTTCCTCATTAGCATTCAGGTGGAAGCAGAGCCAGCCCTATGCATTGCACCACTGTAATCAGGCAGTTGCTTAATACCAAAAGAGTTATTGTAACATGTATTCAGAAAAGTAGATGTCATGTTATCTTCATGAATTCTGAACTTTATTTTTGATTTTAGCACACAAAAGATGGTTACATGGTCATTTCTACATTCAAATTCTAATAAAAATATTAATTTCCCCCAAAATAATGTTTTGATTATGGTGGAGTGGGTTACAATTTAAAGCTTTTGTTATATACAAATAGATGATATCCACATAATATTATTGTCTATGGAATCTGTTACCTGCATATAAACCCTAATCATATTTGAAAGACAAGAAAGCCCCTACAAAATCAATGCTGGTTAACATCCCCACATAAGAATGCATTAGCTAAAATAGTTTTTAGCAACACTGTATCAAAACATTTTCCTATAATGCTGGTGAGGATTGCTGGGTCAGTAGCATCACCTCTTAAACTGTAGGGTGATGCAGGCTTGTTTTCAGTCTTTGGACAAGTATCCAAATGCTAGGTTTAATTGTAAACGTGATTAAACTGACCAATATGCAATCTCTTACTTGGCTTAGAAAATAACCCCTGTCCATTTGTCCCAACAGGCAACTTTCATTAATGTATTTAAATATTAATTTTCTTAAAACTGCATTATTAAAGGCTACACTAAGCCTATTGCTGTGAATTTGCAAGCAACATCAACAATTTAAGAAGTAATCAAGACCCCACTAGACTGAGTTGGTAGAAACTCAGGTGGATGGAAAAGATCTCACAACACTCATTAAACAATAGTAGTGGTTGTTTTAATAACATTTTCATTCATTTTTCTAACAGTAAGAAACTTCAAATAAATAATTTACATTTTTAAGTATTTATCTTCATATTTAGTTTTTTTACAAGTTAACAAAAACAATTAACAAAGCAATTGTATTTCTTTCATTCCTATTTGTTTTATATTGAAGCTCTATCATATACCTTTTCTTCCTCAACCATATTATTATTTCAGCTAATACATCATCTTCATTTTACTTCATAAATAACAAATCCATACTTCTCTTTTCTACTTTGCCCACTTTATTGCAAACATTATTTTATCCCATTTGTCAACATCACATTTCTTTACTTCCAAAACCATATCATCTTCATATTTATACATCTAAATCCTTCCCATCTATATTCATTTTAATTGTTTTATGAAATATTTTATTATTTTGCAATAATACTATTTTGCTGTTTCTTCTAAATAGCAATCAACATTTTTTCGCTATTACCTTATATTTTGTATTCAAAAATTCATCTGATGCACAAAAATTTTCAGACATTTATTCTTCTATATTAATTGCCTTTTTGTCAACTTTTTATTCCTTCCATGGCTACACCAAAAAAAAAAATCCAAAGTCATTTTATACCATTCTATCACTTTCCTATCAACATCACTTACTTAAATGTCATAATTTAATCATTTTCTCAAAACGTAATGTATTTTCCATCCTGTCCATTTTTTTCTTTTCCTAATTTCTTCCTATTCATTTGTATACTTTTCTGATAACATGTTGCCAATCATTTATTTTTATCCTTCTTTTTAACTTTCTTGTAACCCAAAATAAATCCATAAAAGCTGAATACATCACTTGGTTTGTTAAATTCAAATTTTCTTTTCCTTTTTGTTATAAATCATCCAACTTCTAATCAGGTATAGTATGAATTCCAAGTGAAACTTTAAATAATCTCTTAAATATTTTCAATTTTCTCCAGATATGCTATTTCTCCTAGCACATAAGTATTTTTCTGAAATGATAAACAAGCAAGCCAGGAATTTTATTTTTTTCTATATCATTGGCTTATTACACTTTCATAATCACAAAATTTCAATCCCCAAATTATTATTTTTTTTCTTGTGAAATACATTCCATTTTTTTATTTCACCAAATAACATTCATTTTATTTACCTGCAAGCCAGATTGTCTCTTAATGTATTTTCAATCCTTGCTAAAGCATCACTTATCTATCCATTGTTTTTTATCACTGGATCTAAATCTTCCACATATGTCATGCATATCAGTAAAATAACTTTTCCTTTCACCTCCCATTTTGTCTTCCTCATTTCATGCATACATCTTTACTGCTGCATTCATTACTAATATGACTAAACACATACTTACAGTGCACTCCTGCTTTACTCCACTCTGAATACTTATCTTTTTCATATCCATCTACTTTTGATAACTTGTACCTATGAATTATTATGATATTTCTTTACCACAATAATATTTTCTCCTATAACATGTACCTCTAAATTCTAACACATTGCTTCATGATTCACTTTATTAAAGGCTTTATCTATGCCATCTGCTATCAACCTTACTTCATTTCCTTCAGTCTCATTTCAACTGTTTTTTTTTCACTACAATTTACATTTCTTTCGCCTCTTTTTCTCTTACTACCTAATCTAATACTTTCTCCATCCTCTTTGTAATATTTCATAAATACTTTATATTCAGTATTCTTTAGTGTTACAGCTTTTGTTTTTTTATCTCTTTTCTTTCATCTTTTTTCCATAAGAATGTGATCACTCAACTATATCTCTTTTTTTCCATCATACCTTCCTTCATGCATTCATCGAATGTGTTTTTAATAAAACCTCACTGTTATTCCTCATCAATAAAACCTCATTGTTGTTCCTTATAAGACTCATACCATGCAATCCCGAAGCTAATTAATTTTACCTTATTTTACCACCGTCATTGTTTCTTCACAAAACTTGTGCTCTTCACCCTATATATAGTGTGGATGTAAACAATCCATTACCATTACCAATAAACAACAATACACATCTTGAACTAGTATCACAAACAAAACCTTGTATTATTGTAGATGATAATTTGAAATATGGCCAGCATATATCTGCCATAATAATAAAAAAACATCAAAAACTTGAAACCTTATATAGATCCAAATACTTCAAATATGAACTTACAAATAACATCAGAAAAATAGCAACTGCTTACCTACTACCAACCATACTTATTAACCTTAAATCTAACCAAATATCTAAATTAAGTTTGGGTTACAATAAAAATTACAAAAAAAGACCTCCAGTCTTCCTTTTTATTTACATTATTGTCTTGTACTGAAAGAAATGAAATGGTTAGCATTACAAATAATCTCATTTATATGCATCATAGCTCTTGCTCTAAAACATGAACTGAAAAACTGTCCACCTTTTCACAGGGCTCTATCAAATGACTTTCCAACAAGAAATTTAAGATATAGTCCTCAAACACTCATTAAGATAATGAAACAAAAAATCACTGCAGGTGACTCACTATACTCTAACCATGTCATAAAATGATGGAATTCCATTACCCATCACATAAAGCATATTTCAAATCATCCTAGTTTTAATCTTCTTTTCAAAGAGCATCTCTCTCAAAACTGGATATGTTTTTGCCTTACTGCTTAGTAGTGCTAACTTATTTCCAAAACCTCTATCCAACTCCTGGTACTCTGTCTCAATTTACAACCTCAATACTTAGTTATCTTTTGCTTTAATCTAACTTTAGTACTCTGTGTTACAACTATTCTACCATATACTTATTTATGGCATTTTATAATTCAACATGGATGGGATTTATAGAATATATGCAATTTTTGATTTCGGCTCTTAATATCTTCCAAATGTAACTGTAATTTATGTTGACTTTTTAAATTTGTTTTATTATGTACTTTATGTTGTACTTTTTAGCTTTCCTTTTGCTATGAACTTCTTTATGGTGATATTGGAAGCCTTCTTGTATGGGAAAATTCTTATATAAGATGGTCTTTAAATTGTATATAAATGTGTAGCTTTTCCCCCAAGGATCTCTTTGAAAAAGGGTATGCTAGTCACACTAGTCAGACTATCCCCCAGATTCTCAAATGCTTGCATGGAGTGCAAGATTGATGCAGGAGCTCAAGCAGGCAATATGCCTGCCGTGTGATCCAGGAACAGCCTGCATGGGCGTGCACAATCGCTCCTGCACTAATCCTGCACAGACTAAGCCCTGATATGCAAATCACCCCATTTGCAGGAGAAATCTATGCAAATGAGGTGATTTTGCAATCCAGGAAGCTTGCAACAGTCCTTGCAGGACTAGTGCTATCTGTAGAAATGTACTCAGTTAGTAACTGAGTATATTTTTGCAAAATCCAAAATGGAGCTATGACAGCTCCAAATAAAGGCTGCATATCATATAGTAAGTATGCCAATGGTCGGGTATAAGGCCATTGGCATCGCAAACATAAAAAAAAAAATACAAAAATCAACTTTTATTTTTTTTTTAGCCAATCTTAGCTGTTTAAGCATAGGGCAGTGGCGAGAAAATGGGACTGCGGGGAAAATAATAAAATAAACCTAAAATAAGCAGTCTAACTAAAATCAGTATTCTACCATGCAAGTCAATTGCAGGCAGAAGACAACCTGGGCAGTGAGTAGTGGTTACTAAGGGGGGAGGCTCAGTGTGAGACATGTAACTATGCATTAGCAGGCAATCCTATGTAAATGAGGGGATAGATAGTGAATCCCAGTTTTCCCCATGTCATCCACCTATAAATATATCTCTGGGAAGGTTATATCCCAGTAATCTCTGTAGTGTGTGCCATAACTGTGTACTGCTGTAATGTGATAGAACAGTTAGGTAGGTGTTCTAATCCCAGTGTTGGCGACTGTGTGTGTGTGTGTGTGTGTGTGTGTGTGTGTGTGTGTGTGTGTGTGTGTCTGTGTAGAAAGCAGTGCTTTTTAGGGTAGTCACACCCCCTACAATTTAAATGCTCTGCTTTGGTAAGGCTGCTGATGTCATCCACCTAGAAATACACCTCTGGGAAGGCTGTATCCCAGTAATCTCCATAGCACGTGCTGTAACTGTGTATTGGTGTAGTGTGATAGAATAGTTAGGTAGGAGTTATAACACCAACATTGGCAACTGTGTGTGTGTGTCTGTTTGACTTTCTCTGTGGAGAAAGCAGTGCTTTTTAGGGTAGTCACACACCCTACAATGTAAATGCTCTACTTTGGTAAGGCTGCTGATGTCATCCACCTAGAAATACATCTCTGGGAAGGTTGTAGTCCAGTAAACTCCATAGTGCATGCTGTAACTGTGTAGTGTGATAGAATAGTTAAGTAAGTGTTCTAACCCCAGCCTTGGCAACTGTGTGTGTGTGTATCTGTCTGTCTGTGTAGAAAGCAATGTTTTTTAGGGTAGTCACAACCCCTACAACTTAAATGCTCTACTTTGGGAAGGCTGCTGATGTCATCCACCTAGAAATGCACCTCTGGGAAGGATGTATCCCAGTAATCTCCATTGGGTGTCCGATAACTGCATACTGCTGCAGTGTGATAAATTAGTTAGGTAGGTGTTCTAATCCCAGACTTAGCAAGTGTGTGTGTGTGTGTGTGTGTGTGTGTGTGTGTGTGTGTGTGTGTGTGTGTGTGTGTGTGTGTCTGTGTTTGTGTGTCTGTCCAACCCTTTCTGTGTAGAGAGCAATGTTTTTTAGGGTAGTCACACTCCATACATAAATGGGAAGTATATAGTCCAGTAATCTCTGTAGTGCGTGCCATAATTGCATACAGCTGTAGTGTGATATAGACTTCTGTTGGGGTTCTATACCTCCACATGTTGGTTGTGGATCTATTGTGTGTGTTTCAATGTCTGTGTAAGTAGCAATGCATTTTAGGCTGGTCACACTCAGTACATGTCAAATGCCCTAATTTGGCAATCCTGCCTATGTCATTCATTGTGAAATACACCTTTGGGGAAGGAGTACTCCAGTAAGCTCTGTGGCGTGTACTACAACTGCGTACTGTTGTAGTGTAATAAACTAGTTAGGTAGGGATTCTACTCCAAGACATGATAGGTGTGTGTGTGCTTGTAACTTGTATCCTGTGTGGAGGTGAGTGTGAAAGTGTGACACCTGGGCCCAATGGGGAGTGGGTTTTGCAAATTTCTTATATGGTAGCCCTAGTATATATCACAATGTCCACTGTACAGGGATAACAGATGTGAAATAGCAGAGAGGCTGAGGTGCAAATCCATACCCATATGTGTAACATTTAGGCCAGGCAATCAGTTAGCAACCCCAGTATTACCCAGAGCACACTCTCAATCCATGTCTCATTCACACAAGGTGGCCAAGACTGGCACATATGATGATAATCTGTGTACACAACATGGGCCCGACACTCCAGGTACAGTTCCAAATGTCACTGTACATGCATGTGGGAGGTGTGCACATCCCATACACTGTCCATGTCATGGATTAAGGAACACATACATGGCAAGCAATGCACAGCATTGGCCACATGCAGTAGTCACCCAGGTGACTGGATGGTGAATACAATACCCACCTGTGTGGACAAATGCAGAAACCACAGCCCTGAACCACAATGCAGACCATTGTCATGTGGCCTAATGCCAAGGTCTACCCATCACCTAGCCTTGTATAGCAATCTGGCACAGTCGACTACCAAATACCCATGCAGAAATGCACCCATGCATGTCAGTACTGGCACCCTGTGTGTTTGTGTGCGTGTCGCATGATGCGTATGATCACATCCACACTTACTACTACCCCCAGTAGCATACTGAAGCATGTTGTCTGATGCCAGAAACCTCCCCATACCTTTTGCCCATATAACCTCCATATGACCCATGTGGTGCATGTGATACCTGCACACTAGTGTGTTGTGGCAACCTCACTAGTGGTGAGCTGTATCCCTGGCCCTGCCAAGTGTGTCAATGTGTGTGCATCCCTGTGAGAGTGTGGCTGTGTTGACGCTGGCACCTGCTCATGCGGCCAGGCATGTGTACTTCACCTACCATATAGCTACCATATCTCTGTTGCAGATGTCACTCACCATCACATATATGTTCTGAGGACTCCACAACAGGTAACCTATGTGGAGCATCCAATAATTGCATAGGACTGTGATAGCACTAAAGAGGATTGATACCCTGTGCTGGCAGATGTGTGACACAAACATGCTTAGGTTTTACTCTTCCATCCCTCCCTGACTTGTCAATGCCTCTGCCTGCCTCTCTCACTCACTCACTGGTGGATATCGAGACCTACACCTGCTTTTCTTAGGCAGCAGCATGTGCATTTTAAGTGATGCTCATGATCAGCTGATGGCCTCTGCATGAATTGCAGTCCTCCCCTAGCTGATTGCATGTAGAACAGCTGTGGTAACATTCCCATAGCCAATTGCATGGAAACACACTCCAATATCTAGGAACATCATGTTGGTGTTGGCTCTTTTCATTCACTGTGAGCAGGAACTAGATCTGTTGTTTGGCAAACAGCATCTCAGATGGATTGGGGATTCACATCTAACAACATACTCTGTGGAAACAGGGCAACACACAGGAGGGGGATGTGCCTGACCTGACTACAGACTGTAAGTGCTGTACTGCATTTGGAGTAATGTTGGCTTAACAGTGTGTGTGTGGATATGGCTGTCCTACATGTTTTAATGCCTGCCATATCAGTTCTATGTTAATGAGGAATTTGCATTAGTAGGGTCATCTGCACACTGGGCAGTGGTGTTGTGCCTTTGGTTTCATGTGTTACCCACAGAGCATCTATCTGCGAACTGCAGAAGGTAGTGTGAGGATTGCAGTCTGAAAATGGTGCAAGTCGTGACAGTTACTGACCTTATATCCCTCTTAGGACATATGTCGCAACAAACCCTGTTACAACAGTAAATGTATGAGGTTATCACAGCAACATGTCAATATTGGCCCTGTGTATGTGCTTCAAGCCACAACTCTGTCAACCTTTATACATATGCTGTGCATTAAGAGGTGCATATTTGTTGTACACCATCATTAGCGTCATCATATCTGAAAAAAGACAGTGAGATATCAGATTGCTACGCATGTTATGTACAGTAGGGGTTACATTTGATTACATGACCTAGACATTCTCTGGTTGTTTGTACAGTGCTGAGGTCTGTGTACTTAAGGTAAATGCCGACAGTGTGTGTATTGTTAATATGAACCTTGGCCTGTGTACAGACTGTGGTAGATGTCATCGTCCTAGGTCCCATCCTATCTGATGTTACATAGGTTCATAGGTTCATAGGTTCATGCTAGGCAATCTGCCCTAGGGCATTTATAAGCCTAGCCAGAATGTGTTTGGCTTTCGCCACCCATTTTAAATTTATTTTGCTATGCCCTTTTTTGAGGTTAGTATACTGTGCCTCTGTCTAATAGTGACACAGAAGTGATACCTGAGGTAAACCTATGATCTCCCATCCACTCATCAAGATTCCTATTGAAGAGAGTCAATGAGGAACTCTGCCTAACCTGGACTGGGATTTTATTCCAGAGTGAAGGGAGCCTCTGGGTTATGAATCTGTCCCTCCAGCATGTCCTATTTATTTCAGTGCTGAGGTTCAAGTCTCTCGAGCTCGTAGCTCGATGGGATTTGGATTTTCTGAGGTGCAGCATGTCCATTAATTCCGGGTTGGACATGGCTTTATACGTCAGGCACATATCGCCTCTGAACAGGTGGTATGCCACTGAGTAGAGCTGGAGTTTCTTTAACTGGGCAGCATATGGCATCTGTTTGAGCCCTTTGATCCTCTTGGTGAGGTACTTTTGGGGTCTTTCCAGTTGCTGCAGGTGTCTGGTAAGGTACATCCCAAAAGGGGCATTGTACTCAATTATGGGCCTGATGAGGGATGAGTAAAGAGGCACGATGACCTCCCCTGATCTAGATGTGAATCCCTTCATGATTAGGTGGGCTTTATAAAATGTTTTTCTAACCACTTTGGCCATGTGGTTGTCAAATGAGAGATTGCTATCAACTTGGGTCCCCAGGTCCCTAATTACTTCTTCTGTACTTAATGGATTACCACCTATGTGGTAATTTGTGGGCACTTTGTTTTTGCCAAAGGGATGACTATACACTTTTGGCATTTAGCTTGAGGCCATGGCTCTGGCACCAGTTGTCTGTTTCTATGAGGCCCTTTTGGAGGATGCTTGTGTCGGCTGGAGAGTCGATTATGGCGCCCAGTTTGCAGTCATCTGCGAACTTGGTCAGCCACAGTCCTTCCGTGTTGGCCTGTACCTCCGAGAAATATATACCGAACAAGAGAGGTCCCAGGACTGAGCTTTGTGGGACACCACTTGTAACTAGTTTGGAGTCTGACATGGTTCCAGCAATTCTAATCATGTGGGTTCTGTCCTTGAGCCAGTTTGCAATCCATCTAGTGACATAGGGGTTTATATTTAAGCTGGTGAGCTTATCTATAATGCCCGAGTGGGGTATTGTATCAAAGGCATTTGCGAGGTCCAGGTAGGCTGTGTGGACCACCTTCCCCTCGTCAATGGCCTTGGTGACTGTTTCAAAGAAATCAACCAGGTTTAAGAGGCAGGATCTGCCCTTAACAAAGCCGAACTGGGTAGGATCCAGTGTCTGTAGGTCCCCAATATCTTTATTTATGAGGTCCATGATGATCCTTTCCATAGCTTTGCAGACCAAGCTAGTCAGCCTTATGGGGCGATAGTTTCCAGGATCCATTGAGGCACCACCTTTATGGAGAGGGACCACTGTTGCTGTACGCCACTCTTTGGGCACATATCCTGGTAGTAAGGCTGAGATTGAACAGTAGTTTTATGTTGGGGTTTAGCTCTTCTTGGAGTCCATGTAGGACACAGCCCGGGACACCGTCTGGTCCCATTGATGCTGTGTTTTTTGCTTTGGAGGGGGCAGCTCTTACCTGAGTATCTGAGATGTCAGGGGGGCAGCACTCTGCTGGGATAGACATTTGCCCTTTTGGTGGGTGGGGGGGAGAAGTTTGCGCTTAACCTGTCAGCTAGGATGTTGGCAATGTCTGAGGGTTCGGTGTATTTTATGTCATTTTGGACTAATTCTGAGCATATCTGGGAATTACCACCCAGGTTCCTAACATAACTAAAGAAAGCCTTGTGATTATCCTTAGTGTCCTGTGCAATTTTTCTCTCGAAACTGGCCTTAGACAATTTTATGAGTGCCCGTAGTTTTTTGCTAATACTGATCAGTGATGCCTTCCCTTTTTGGGATTTTGCTCTATCATTTAGTAGCTTCCTCCTTCTATTGTATAGTTTGTTTATGGCTAGGGTCCACCAGACAGGACGTCTGCCTTTGGAGGATTGGGTCTTGGTTTTATTTGGGATCGCATGATCCATGCATTCCTGAAGGTATTCATAGAATGCATTTATAAAGGATTCTGCGGTCTGGGCCATATTTTCCACAGGCCCAGGGGCTTTGAAGGATTCCACCTCGGTTTTGAGGAGTGTGAAATTTGCTTTAGAGAAGTTTTTCACTGTGGTTTTCTGGGCAGGGGTTGGGGTCGGGATGTGAATATCCAGTGAGATTAGTTTATGGTCTGATCTTACCAGTGAGGGATACACTTCTGGTCTGGAGCATAGAGTCCCCATGTTGGTGATGATCAGGTCCAGTATGTTTTCCCCTCTTGTGGGAGTGGTAACAAGTTGTTCCATAGAATTTGAGTTTAAAAATTCTATGAACCCTTGGGCTAGGGTGTTGGAGCTAGAGTAATGTTCCCAGTCTATGTTTGGGTAGTTGAAGTCGCCCAATATAATGGTGTTTGGAGAGACCTTCATATTTCCCAGTGTTCTCAGGAAGACTGAGTGGGGTTCCTGGGTTTGGGAGGGTGGTCTGTAGCAGGCTATAAACTGGAAGGCAGTTTTACCCACTGTTAGTTGCACATGGATAGTCTCTGATGCTTCGTGCTTTGCTACCAACCTGGAGGTGTGGGTATCTTTGATGAATATCGATACTCCCCCTCCTTTTGTGGTTCAGTCCAAGTTTTGGGGCCAAAAAGCATGGTATGAGGTATAATCTGGTAGTGCTGGGGTGCTCTCGGGAGCCCTGAACCAGGTTTCTGTTACTGCACAGATATCGATGTTCTCCATGCTAAGGAGAGTTTTGAGTGCATGCATCTTGAGGTTTAGACTTCTGGCATTGAGTAGCATTACTCTTAGTTTCTTATCCCTTGTGATACCTATGGAGGTGGGTTTGTCTTTTGAGCCTTGCCTAAAAAAGGCAATATGGGGGTAGCAAGAGCCTTTGCCAATATCCGAAAGCCCAGGGGTGACAGGTGCAAGCCGTCCCTAGCAAAGCATCGTGGCTTGTCGAGCATATCATCCCAAGCTAACAGGCACTGGATCCCCTTTGAATGACACCAGTACTTAAGTCAATTGTTGAAATTGATCATCTTGTCTTCATATTGTGGCATCATTCTTGGTGAGGATAAGATGCTACTTAAGGTCAGGGTCATACCGGCCTGGGCTACATGCTCAGAGAGCTCCTCTATGTCTCTTTTCATGTAGTCCAGGGAGGTACATCTCAGGTCATTCACACCAGCATGGACAATGACTGAGTCATATTTGTACTTGCCTTGGAGTGACCTGAGTGCTTGTGTTATGTGGCGGATCCTAGCGCCCAACAGGCTGCTCACCGTGACCCTCTCCTTGTTCAGCCTGGTGAGTGGGATGTCAGTGTGCCTGACGGTAGAGTCACCTATTACAAGTGTATCAGGTGTGTTGTTTAGTCTTAAGGGCTGTGACTGTTCGGCACACTGGCTTTGTGAGATATGTGCTGCACGTGTTTTGTTTTGGGGTAGCGGTTGCTTGGGTGTCTGCTTTGGAGGTCTCTGCTGCTTAGGCAGATCTTTATTTAGAGCCTCCGAGTATGTTTTTGTGTGATTATGTGTTTGGTTTGCTGTCGTGGTAGGTCTATGTGAGACTGGAATTGTAGTGAGTGTGGTTTCCTTCTCCTCCTGACTGGTTATGCCAGTAATGAGTTGAGAGAGCTTAGCCTCCAATTTGGCTATATGGTTGCATCTCTCACATGTGTTGGAATTTGTTGGGAGGAGGAGAGGGTTGTCTGTGTATATGAGGTAGTTGTAACATTGCCTCAAGATTCCCAGATCCACCAGCTGGACCAGATAGGAGATTGACAACTGACCTTTGGACATGCTAGAATAATATTGGGAATTCCTTTATAATTGAAAACAAGGGCCAGTGGGGAGTGAGGGTGTAGCTCTTTTAATTTTTAGTGCTGACTTATATAATTGCTTTAGTGAGCAAGTGCCAGGTAACTTAAGTGCAATGTGTTACAGGTAACTTAAATGCAAAAATGACAAATAGTTACTTTCTTTTAAGTGAAACAAGGAAATAAGTACAGTAAGCAATGCTGATATCACTAGTGATCCACAGAAGCACTGATAAGCCGTGTATTAGGTGGAATTAGCGTTCCAGGGAAATAACAAGCAAACAAACAACAAGCATATAAACAAAGCTAGATTCAGCAGGCCTGGATCTAGTCTATGCTACAGCAAACAAGGTGTACAAATTTCAGTAAGATACAGTTCAAATATTCAGGCACTATAAACCTTTAACCAGAAATTCCCAGCTCAGAAGGGCAGAGTCCAGCCTCTTCTCCCACAAGAGTGCAGACCATGAACCATCTTAATGTAAAATAACTGGCCTGAAGCCCAAGTGCTTAAACCAGAACTAATACACTTTAAGAATAACAGACACTGGGCTCTCAATCATCAGTTCCCAACTTAGAAGGATGAAAGCTACCTGTCCTGCCACCACAGTGCATGCCACAAACCTTCCTAATGTAAAACAACTGGTCTGAAGCCCACGTGCTTAATTCAAAACACTTAGAATGATAGCTACACTTTACTTTAATCAAGTTACTACCAAGCAGTAATAAATACAATTGAATACTTTAGACAATGCCTGGATTAGTGCTCAAGTTACATAAACAAAGCTAGATCCAGCAGGCCCGAATCCAGTCTATGCCACAGCAAACAAGGTGCACCAACTTCAGTAAGAAGCAGTTCAGATATGCGTGCACTATAAGCCTTTAACCAGAAATTCCCAGCTCAGAAGGGCAGAGTCCAGCCTCTCCTCCCACAAGAGTGCAGACCACGAACCCTCTTAATGTAAAATAACTGGCCTGAAAGCCCAAGTGCTTAAATTAGAATTAATACACTTTTAGAATAACAGACACTGAGCCCTCAATCAGCAGTTCCCAACCTAGAAGGATGTAAGCTACCTGTTCTGCCACTACAGTGCAGACCACAAACCCTCTCAGTGCAAAACAACTGGTCTGATGCCCAAGTGTTTAAACCAAAAGGCTTAGAATGAGTTACACCAAGCAGTAATAAATACAATTGAGTACATTTAAGATGATGCAAAAGTAAAATAAAGTAGGTAGAAACACAAGTACAGTAAAAGCAGATTATTTTTTTTTTCTGAACAAGTGCTGAGATCAAAGAAACAGATTTGAGTGCTGAAACTAGAAAACTGGCTAGTTATAAGAAAAAAAACTAAGCTAGAAGGCTTCCTCCAACACAGAAGGGCTTGGGGGCTCAGAAGCCTACAAATAGTCTATACCACTTAACAGGAAAGGCAGGAAACAAGCTTAATTTTTGTTTTCTGTTTCCCAGATGCTCTCTTTGTACACAGTAGGAGTGCCTGAAATCAGAATATGATCTTACTGCACTCAGTTGAGTGAGAAAATGAGATGGGCCCAGAAGGAGTATCCAATCACAAATTTACAAGAGGGGTGGGCAGTTTCAAGGCCACTAAGATTAACATCAAAACAAAAACAGGGAGGGTAGGTGGGACTAACTGAAGAGCAGAGTCAAAACTCCCAGTTCAGTTAATATTCCTGCAACACAGTTAAAATCAATTTAAATACTGTATTTTTTGAAAAAAAAGTGCAGATAAAGGTACTTAAATTCTCTTATATGTCCAGTTGAATACAGCTGGTTCTTAGCCGGCCAAAGCTGAGGTTTTTAAGCAGAAAACATTTCACACTGTACCACTTAAATAGGAAAGGACAGGAAATCAAAGAATGTGGCTACCCCCAAACCTGTAATTACTAGCAAATAACAAAATTCAGCAAACACTGACTAACTTCCAGTCCAGTTAGTATTCCTGCAACACAGATAAAATCAATTTAAATACTGTATTTTTTTAAATAAAAGTGCAGATAAAGGTACTTAAATTCTCTTATACGTCCAGTTGAATACAGCTAGTTCTTAGCCAGCGAAGGCTGAGGTTTTTAAGCAGAAAATATTTCACACTGTACCACTTAAATAGGCAAGGACAGGAAATCAAAGAATGCGGCTACCCCCACACCTGTAATTACTAGCAAATAACAAAACTCAGCAAACACTGCCTAACTTCCAGTTCAGTTAATATTCCTGCAACACAGTTAAAATCAATTTAAATACTGTATTTTTTGAAAATAAAAAGTGCAGATAAAGGTACTTAAATTCTCTTATACATCCAGTTGAATACAGCTAGTTCTTAGCCAGCCAAAGCTGAGGTTTTTAAGCAGAAAATATTTCACACTCTACCACTTAAATAGGCAAGGACAGGAAATCAAAGAATGTGGCTACCCCACACCTGTAATTACTAGCAAATAACAAAATTCAGCAAACACTGACTAACTTCCAGTTCAGTTAATATTCCTGCAACACAGGTAAAATCAATTTAAATACTGTATTTTTTGAAAAAAAGTGCAGATAAAGGTACTTAAATTCTCTTATACGTCCAGTTGAATACACCTAGTACTTAACCGGCCAAAGCTTAGGTTTTTAAGCAGAAAATATTTCACACTATACCACTTAAATAGGCAAGGACAGGAAATCAAAGAATGTGGCTACCCCCACACCTGTAATTACTAGCAAATAACAAAATTCAGCAAACACTGACTAACTTCTAGTTCAGTTAATATTCCTGCAACACAGTTAAAATCAATTTAAATACTGTATTTTTTTAAATAAAAGTGCAGATAAAGGTACTTAAATTCTCTTATACGTCCAGTTGAATACAGCTAGTTCTTAGCCAGCCAAAGCTGAGGTTTTCAAGCAGAAAATATTTCACACTGTACCACTTAAATAGGCAAGGACAGGAAATCAAAGAATGTGGCTACCCCCACAACTGTAATTACTAGCAAATAACAAAATTCAGCAAACACTGACTAACTTCCAGTTCAGTTAATATTCCTGCAACACAGTTAAAATCAATTTAAATACTGTATTTTTAAAAAAAAGTGCAGATAAAGGTACTTAAATTCTCTTATATGTCCAGTTGAATACAGCTAGTTCTTAGCCGGCCAAAGCTGAGGTTTTTAAGCAGAAAATATTTCACACTGTACCACTTAAATAGGCAAGGACAGGAAATCAAAGAATGTGGCTACCCCCACACCTGTAATTACTAGCAAATAACAAAATTCAGCAAACACTGACTAACTTCCAGTTCAGTTAATATTCCTGCAACACAGTTAAAATCAATTTAAATACTGTATTTTTGAAAAAAAAAGTGCAGATAAAGGTACTTAAATTCTCTTATACGTCCAGTTGAATACAGCTAGTTCTTAGCCAGCCAAAGCTGAGGTTTTAAGCAGAAAATATTTCACACTCTACCACTTAAATAGGCAAGGACAGGAAATCAAAGAATGTGGCTACCCCACACCTGTAATTACTAGCAAATAACAAAATTCAGCAAACACTGACTAACTTCCAGTTCAGTTAATATTCCTGCAACACAGTTAAAATCAATTTAAATACTGTATTTTTGAAAAAAAAAGTGCAGATAAAGGTACTTAAATTCTCTTATACGTCCAGTTGAATACAGCTCGTTCTTAGCCAGCCAAAGCTGAGGTTTTAAGCAGAAAATATTTCACACTCTACCACTTAAATAGGCAAGGACAGGAAATCAAAGAATGTGGCTACCCCCACACCTGTAATTACTAGCAAATACCAAAATTCAGCAAACACTGACTAACTTCCAGTTCAATTAATATTCCTGCAACACAGTTAAAATCAATTTAAATACTGTATTTTTTGAAAACAAAAGTGCAGATAAAGGTACTTAAATTCTCTTATATGTCCAGTTGAATACACCTAGTTCTTAGCCGGCCAAAGCTTAGGTTTTTAAGCAGAAAATATTTCACACTATACCACTTAAATAGGCAAGGACAGGAAATCAAAGAATGTGATTACCCCCACACCTGTAATTACTAGCAAATAACAAAATTCAGCAAACACTGACTAACTTCTAGTTCAGTTAATATTCCTGCAACACAGTTAAAATCAATTTAAATACTGTATTTTTTGAAAAAAAAGTGCAGATTAAGTTACTTAAATTCTCTTATACGTCCAGTTGAATACAGCTAGTTCTTAGCCGGCCAAAGCTGAGGTTTTTAAGCAGAAAATATTTCACACTGTACCACTTAAATAGGCAAGGACAGGAAATCAAAGAATGTGGCTACCCCCACACCTGTAATTACTAGCAAATAACAAAATTCAGCAAACACTGACTAACTTCCAGTTCAGTTAATATTCCTGCAACACAGTTAAAATCAATTTAAATACTGTATTTTTGGAAAAAAAAGTGCAGATAAAGGTACTTAAATTCTCTTATACATCCAGTTGAATACAGCTAGTTCTTAGCCGGCCAAAGCTGAGCTTTTTAAGCAGAAAATATTTCACACTCTACCACTTAAATAGGCAAGGACAGGAAGTCAAAGAATGTGGACACCCCCACACCTGTAATTACTAGCAAATAACAAAATTCAGCAAACACTGACTAACTTCCAGTTCAGTTAATACTCCTGCAACACAGTTAAAATCAATTTAAATACTGTATTTTTTAAAAAAAAGTGCAGATAAAGGTACTTAAATTCTCTTATACGTCCAGTTGAATACAGCTAGTTCTTAGTCGGGCAAAGCTGCTGCTTCACTGTATGTTACCATATTGGCTTACATGTTTGTAGGGCCATACACACACACATGTCCCATACAATAGATGGCCATCAGATCACACTGTGTAGCGGCCCAGTATATGTAGGGTTAGTGTGTGAGTGGCACATATGAAGATGATGTTGAACAGATAGCCCATATACTGTAATATTATGCTAGCTTACCATATGTGGCTGTGGCTCTGCTCAGAGTGGTTGTAGTTATGCACTTTCATACAGGTGTATCTTAAC
This sequence comes from Protopterus annectens, assembly GCF_019279795.1. Classification (NCBI taxonomy): domain Eukaryota; kingdom Metazoa; phylum Chordata; order Ceratodontiformes; family Protopteridae; genus Protopterus; species Protopterus annectens. The sequence continues at coordinate 341,335,985 of NC_056727.1, read as the reverse complement.
CTGTGCTGTGACATGCCTGTAGAGCCTGCTATATATGCAAGTACATGTGCATTCCCCCCATAGGAGATGTAGGCCAGTGTTGAGCAAGTCTGCCTGTAGCCTGCACAGTGCTTTGTTACATGCCTAGCAGCTTAGTGTGCTTACCCAGTGAGGTGTCTTGTCCAGATACTTTCCTGATGTACTGCTGCCGGGCCTACCTTAACAGTCATGTATGTCAGACAGAGCGGGGGGATGCTGTACAGATGTATGTCAATATCTAGTGGGTAGTATATGGCAAACATAGCACCTCTGTACCAGCAGGTATTATGTGTCTGGACAGACGGAGGTGTGTGAATGCATAACCTATGGGGCAAATGTATACCAGTCGTTATGTGTTATACCCATCTACATGGCTGTTAACATCCATATTGTCAGGCTTGGTCCACATGTTCTGCATTAAGTGGTTCTGTGTATACCTCTGGGCTGTACAGAGTGTGTCAGAATGTCCACATCTATTGGCCAATATCTCTGCTGTAGTCCATAGGAGCATTTACGTGCTTTCAGCGGTTCTGTACTATGATGTCCTTAGGATGTCTGTCAGTAGCCAATGGTGCACAAGTGAAAAGCAGATCTGACCTCCCACATGCACCATATCTGTGAAGACAATCCCTATTACAGTAGAAATAGTCTGCTAATATACCTGCTATACATGCCTGACATCCCCTTGCACTATGAAGATGGGACTATGGAGCTGAGGTAGGGCTACACACCATGTTCAGGACATATGGTGAATATATATGTACATATGATTATCCAGATATCTATATAGATAATTACACATGTACATATTGACATATATAGATAGGTGTGTATATGTACATAGATATGCATATACACACCCAGATATATACATATACAGAGCAGTATATGTCTATACATATAGAGACAGAGATACATATGCACATATATGTATACCACGCTGCCACTACTGTTGTATCCCCCACACATACGGTGGGGCTGGGGCCATATATGTGTGGGCTTCACCCTACACAATGCATGTGTGCCCATATGAACTCCAGAGGCCAGTGTATGTAACAGTGGTATATGGCCCTGTATGGGGATGCACCATACATAACCTAGGCTGTTACAACATGTGGGGGATATCAGGGGTGAGCTGCCATAAGGAATCTGGATGTAGAGTACCGTACATGTCACCTGTCTTGACATTACTTACATAAAGTGGGTTACTGCAGGCCTACTGCCATACAGACTGTTCTGTTTGTCAGTGTGCCTGTGATGGTGTCAGTTATGCCTTATTATGCAACAGTTACATCCGATTTGGTCAACTGAAGTCTTTACCACCTAGTGATTGTGTATAGAGTGTAGATATAGGCTGCTGGACTATACACCTGCATCACTTACTGTTGATTGTGTCGTATCCTGTGGCCCAGTCTGTCTTTACTAATGTATGAATTGAAGGGCTTGGCCTGGACAGCAACAGTTGTAGACCTTTCCAGACTACAGTATAAGTATAACTGTTTCACAGTTGCATTACTCTGTTGATATGGATGTCAGTGTCTTAATAGTTATATGACAAGACATATAAATCTGTAATAATACAGAAATAAAGGTATTCCATGTCTGCAAACCTGTGTGTGGTATTTATCCTATGACCTCTCTGTGGGTATATGTCACAGGAAACAAATGTCATTTGTATGGGTGGCTCATCCAGTGCCCAGTTGTTAGGGTGATAACTGTAGGCATAGTGGCTGTACCATATTGTGTGCGCCTACTACATAAGGATCTTACTGTACATATCTCTGCATGTGTATGTGTAGTCACATGTATATCTATACATATATATATATATATATATATATATATATATATATATATGTGTGTGTGTGTGTGTGTGTGTATCTGTATCTACATATATGTGTCTGTGTATATGTATCCTGGGGATATTGATAGCTTCCGCATTTTACATTTCCTGTGTGAGCCAGTCTGTACTGCATGACATGTTATGAATACCAGCCTGACATCATACAGGTGGGACATAGTACTGTTAACATCATGTGCCCATGTCATGCCAGGTCCTGGTTATGGGATCTGCAACACTTGGTAGTGTATTGCAGGGTAGAATTTGTTTGGCTGATGGGGGGTATGCCAATTCCACAAGGCGTATATTGTTTGGGGCCTCTCAATCCCATTAATGGTGCATGTCGACATATATGTTTCTGTTAATCTACCATTGCTGTCTACAGATATATGGCCATATATACCTATATAGGTATATATATTTGCCTACATATTTATAACTATGTTTGTATATACCTACAGCGATATAAATCTGTGTACATATATCTTGCTTGCTGTTTATATGTAGACATACAGGTGTTGACATACGTATGTGTAGATGTAGGCATTTGCATGTATATATGCTCATATATATTTATATATACGGATATATTTCTAAATATATATATATATATATATATATATATATATATATAATATATATATATATATATATATATATATATATATATATATGTTGTATCTGTTAAAATATTAATATATTTACACACACGCATACATCTAGATTTTGGTATACATTCTCTGTGCTGTTGCATGACTGGGCTGGATGTTATGTTTCTGAAAACACCAAACTTATGTATATCTGGTATGGCTTAGTGGTAAATCACTTTGCATGTTGTGTGCATGGTACTGAGCTCGAGCCTTGCAGAGACTGTTTATTTTGTTACTGGGCAGAACACAGGCCATTGTATACAGAGTGATTAAGACAATGTAAAGCAGTTATAAGTGGGTTTGCACGGGTTTGCGTGGAGGTAAGCACTGCTGTCTTCCTGTTACAGTTTCTTATACTTAGCTTCTAAATTGCTTAACATGTGTAGGCAGTGCTTACCCCCACTCAAACAGGCTTAAACCTGCTTACTGCTGCTTAAAAGTGCTTACTGAGGCTTACCCCGCGCTAATTTCTTTAAAAGAAAAGAAAAAGGTGTTGATAGGAAAGTGGCAAAAAAAGGGGCACAAAGAGGGAAAGACAGTAGGGAAAATAGCCAGGGATGTGCAGGAAGGGTGTAGGGAAGGTCTATAGCTGCCCATTTCTTCTACAGCAACAGCTGTGCATATGCACTGAATCTGGAGGTAGATTGGGACACTCAATCCCCTGGGTGGTGGTGAGGACAACAATAATAAGTTGTGATGCCAATTAGACCACATTACATGTGTCCAGTGGACATGTGTGTGAAATGGGCAAGTATGTATGGGGTGAGATTTTTTGGGGGGGACATGTTTCCCTTTTTTTTTCAGGTGAGAGTGGGATGTTGGGGAGGGGTAGTAGGTATATTTGGGGAGGTAAGTTGGGTAGTTTAACAGACAAGACAAACAAGATGCATACAAGGATGGTATATGACACATGTGGGAGCTAAACACCTTTGACGGGGAGGGTTGCTTGGAAGTCGCAAGCCCATGAGCTCCCAAATGGAAACAGTGGGACTGAGGTCCCCACCCATGGGCAGTCATGACTGCACCTTCACGGCCCCAAAGGTGGCTGTGCTGAGGGCTGGGTAGGAGGGGCAAGCTCACCCTGTAATTGCACCACGCAGCCCTCAAGCTGGCATAGCTTGTCTCAAATCTCCTTGTCAAGCTCGCTATGCAACATGGCCCAGACCTGACGGCAGGTGACAGGTACCTCTCCATCCCCTGCTCCCAGAGTGGGGTGAGCCCTATCCCCTGCAGCAGTTCCACCCAAAGGTGGTGCAGGGCCAACCGAGGAGGAGGTCCCAGGCTGGCCATGGCCAGCTGAGGTGGGACAGGTGGGCCCGCTGGGACCATCCTTCCCATACGAGCTATGGTGTTGCAGTTTTAAGAAAGGTATCGGTTGGTAATAGTCAACAGCATTCAGGATTAGTTATAACAGCATGCATAGGTATTCCCATTAACCCAAGACACCAGATTTATAACAGTTGCAGAGTGACCAGAACACATGCATATATGGGACAACAGTGGCCATTACAACAGCATGCAGGTTTCATTGATGGCAACAGACCACCAATATGGGAGTATTTTAATATGGCACATGCATAGAACCAAATGCGAATATTTGTAAACCAATAGGACATATGTCCCAACAAAAGTTTGGCGTGTACACGTACCCATTGAGTTGTGTAATTAGGTTAATGTAGCACATATGCTGGGGGTGAGAGAGAGAGGTCAATTAACAACTAATATATCCCTGTAGTTTTCACAACTTTATTAGTCATTGCAGTAATCTGTCCCTTACATGCATTATCACACTACCCAATGTCCTTACTTTGTACAATGGTATGTGTGTAGATTAGTATAAATGTGGACTGTGTGTTATGTATAGTCTACACCTCTTACCTGTTATAGCTGTTGAGAAAGTCATTGTTAACACTACCTGACAGTTTCTACACATACTCCCAGATTCCATGCTTGTAGACAAGTATATAATTGAACTGTGTTCTGCCTACTGTCTACACCTCTTAACTGTTATAGCTGTGGAGGAAATCTTTGTTAACACTACCTGACAAATTCTACACATACTCCCAGATTCCATGTTGATGTTATACACATACCTAACAATCTGTTATTGCACACACTCTGGCCATGGCTTGACAGGATTCAGGTTTTAATGTGACATATTTTATTGATGTTATACACATACCTAACAATCTGTTATTGCACATACTCTGGTCATGGCTTGACAGGATGCAGGTGTTATTATGACATATTTTAAGAATAGCTGTCATACACTTTGGGTGAAATGCTACAATGACAGGTTTGTTTTCATATACATTCTCTGACTATGTACAGGTCTGACTATCAGTTATATGTCAGTAAAAGCTGCCTGCATTTCTTGTATCATCACACTGATTTGTCAAGGGAACAGGTTACTGGGCAGCAGATTTGGGCCATTTATCTGGACATGCTGGACAGATCAGAACAGTTGAGAGGTATGACTATGCATACAGCTTACTGCCTGAACATTCTGCCACAGTCTGTACACTTGATGGTTATGACTATGCTTACAGCTTACTATCTGAACATTCTAACAAATTCTGCACAGTTGTTGGGTCTAATTATGCATACAGCTTTCTATATGAACATTCTCACAAACTCGGTACAGTTGTGGGGTATGATTATGCATACAACTTACTACCACTCTCGGGATTCAAACCCCTGCTGTGTGTGGTAAAAAAATTACAGTTGACATCAAAGTACACTGTGCTATCAGGGAACTGGTGTGAAGCATTCCAATGTTTTCTGTCTAAGTCTACCTCAGTTGTACAATATGACTGACCTCTTGGGACTTCCAACATTGTTATACTGAACTTCCAACACATTTTATCTGCATTCAACAGTGTGGTTAACACTGATTAATACAACAGTACTATTTATAGAATGTATCACTACAACAACATATGACAGCAGAATGTACACAAGGACTCTAGGGGTTATACTTTTATTCACAAGATATGACATCTTTATTTACACACAGCCTATATGACAGTCTTCCCGCCATATTGTCTAGTTTATTAAGTACATCCCATACACAATACATTTTTATACTGGTACAACACTTTCTGGAACTGTTATATTTATTTGTTATGACAGTACATGCAAGATTATTACTAACCTGCCTCGCAACACAGCCTTTGCTGCCTAGCAGCATGGGCTTGCTGGTTCGTAGCCTGCTCATCTGCAGCTGTCAGAGTAATACAGTGATATTTAGCCATTACCTATCCATAGTATACACAAGCTAGGCAATCATTATCTACGTAGTAGAATGGGTACTTACTCAGTGTTGGGGCATCGGCCATCTGCCTTGATTCTTGGAGCCACTGCTCCAAGAGATCCCCCCTCTACCGCTTCAGGTCAGCATGGTGATGCCTGAACTGCTCACCTGTCTGGGGGATGCCAGGGGCACTGGTAAGGTCATGGGCGAGACTGTCCCAGGTCTCCACTTTATACTGAGAGCCCTGGTACTGGCCCTGCAGTAGTCTCTGCTCATGGTGTTTTACCAGGAGCCATATCATGAATATGGACTCCTCTGTGCCCAAGCACTGCTCTCTAAATCGAGTGCCTTCTCCAACCCCACCCATTCTGCCTACAGTAGGGAGCTGACACAAGTTATGGGACGTATTCGCACCTGTGGGGTTTAAATACACCTGATTTCCTGCACTTTCCCGTGATTGGACAGTTTTGAAAAGGCTAAGCTATGGGCACACCTGCTTACCTAATGTTGGCATTGTTTACAGGGGTATACCCCTGGGCAGATTGAGTTAGCCAGCCCTGACATTGCTTACACCAAGAAAGCTGTGCTGTGCAATGCTTACTGTTGCTTAATATTTAATTTGCATTAAATTTTCCTTTTGGCATTGATTTATAATTCGTTACATGTTATATATGTGTCTGGCATCTGTGATTCATGTGTACGTACACTGTATGGGATCTTGGGCACTTCAACACTTTATTACAATAACACCTCACATCTCGCCTTACTGCAGTACTCCACTTCACATATTTATGTTATGTAGCAGGTTATACAACATCACACTGTACATAGATTCCTTTCACATGTTCAGTCTGGTTTTCCTATGGTGAAGATTTGCTTGTTGAAACATCAGTCTTATGCACTGCTATGATGGCTTAGTGGTTAACTACTGTGACTATAATGTACTGGGTTTTGGGCTCAAGCCTTGCAGAGGTTGTTTATTTTGCTGCTGGGCAGAACATGGGCCATTGGATACAGAGTTATTAAGGCACCTTAAAGCATTTGTAAGTGGGTTTGTGCATGTTTGCACAGTGGTAATCACTGCTAATTTCCAGTTACAGTTTCCTATACTCAGTTAGCTTCCACATTGCTTAATCTGTGTAGGCAGTGCTTACCCCTGCGTAAATGCACTTAAACATGCTTACTAGTGTTTACATATGCTTACTACTGCTTATTTGTGCTTAGACCTGCTTACTAGTGGCTTATTTATTTTGACACTGACACTTCATATGTGCCTTTCCTGCAGTACTCCAGTTCATAAATATATTTTATTTAGTTGGGTTTTGCAACAAAAACATTGGTTATAATGTGCTTTGCCATGTAAAATAGGCTGTGCTGCAGTGGGACTCAAACCAGGAATGCCTGCTCATTAGGTGAATGCTCTGCCCAATACACTATTGCAGTGTTGTTTCATTTGCATATATCTTCCTTGTTATCCTCTTTAGCCTTTTAAGCTGCTTTAACCATAGCTAAGCGATGGGCACACCCGCGCACCTACGATTAGCTGGACTCGGATTTTAAAAAAATAAAATAAAAGGGTTTCCTCATTTAATTTATATGTACTGTTGCTGTTCTACACATGAGGGGCTGTTGGTGGGGATATGCGGACACCTACGAGCGGTCTCAAACATTTCTTACCACTTTCTGCTGATCTACAATGCAAGGGCATGTTTATTCTGAGAGCTCTGCTCTTAGACATGCCCCCTGCACTCGTACATACTCCATGTAAGCCTTAGAGCTCAGACAGCGCACCTTATTAATATGCAGGGCGCGCTGCTTTCCTGCTCCTAAATGGGCACTTCCATGCATGACTAAGGTAGTCCTGCATGGAAGTTTAGTTAATCCGGGGTATCTCAGTAAGCACATGCTAAATAAATAAAATAAAACAAAAAATAAATCCTTTCTTCTGTCTTGATATCAATTTCTAAAATGTTCTTTAAATTTGTGGATATTTTTCAGCTTTCATCCTACTTGTCCATCCATTTCCTCTTTTAAATACAGTTCCATAAATATTTGTCTGCTGCCTTCACAATATCTTCTTGTTTGTATTTTATGCATGCTTTGCCTTGTAAGATAGTCTCCATCTTTTTCTTTTTAATTTTTACTTATTTTCCTAAATAAGAAGAAACCTCTTCTTTCTTTCTTTTAAGAAAAACATTTGCCTTTATAACATCATTCTAAATGTTCTCTATTCTTTGCACACATCTGTCTTTCTATTTTCCCTTATTTTATCACTTCCTGTTCTTCCTATTTCTCATAATTCTGTAAAAATTGTTCATATTTTCATCATATTTCTTTTTATGTGCTTTTAAACTTACAAATGTGTTTTATACTTCTTATATACTCCACTTCACTGTGAACAATATCTATAACATGATTTCATTGTCATATGATCCTCCCATAACATTTCTATCTAGTATCATTTATTCCTCCTTTTTAAACTTTGCAGTTTATTGGTTCATAAGTGTGTACTAGGCTAATGGCCCTGAAGCCTTTACAAGCCTAGCCCATAGGATTATCCTGGCATCCTGCCACCCAACCTTAGTTCCCAGTGCCTCTGTCAAGTAGAGCCACTGGAGTGATACCTGGGGTAAATTTTCTATTTCTCATCCACTCACTAAGATTTCTCTTGAAGAGGGCCAGTGAGGTGCTCTGTTTGACATGTATGGGAAGTCTATTCCATAGCATGGGCAGTCTCTGGGTTATGAACCCGTCCCTCCAGCATGTTCTGTTGATTGTGGTAATGAGGTTGAGGTCTCTGGAGCATGTGGTGCGGAGGGATTGGGATCTCTTTACATGTAGCATATCTAACAGAGCTGGGTCAGACATGGCTTTCTAAGTCAAGCAGAGATTGCCTCTAAGTAGGCAATATGAGATAGAGAATAGTTGGAGTTTTTTGAATTTGTCCATATAGGACAAGTGTTTTAAGGCCTAGGATCCTCTTTGTGAGGTACTTTTGTAGCCTCTCCAGTTGTTGCAGATGTCTAGTGAGGTCCATGCCAAATGAAGCATTGTACTCGATGATTGGCCTAATGAGAGAAGAGTAGAGGGAGACAATG
>NC_056727.1:341262126-341324626 GCF_019279795.1 Protopterus annectens | reverse complement strand
TGCAGCAGTGAACCCTGTTTGCACACAGGTGAGCAACATGCAAATATTACAGGCAAAAGGTAATATGCATCATTTTTGTATAAAATGTTTACAATTGTTTATCATTAAAAATATATATGAGTCTTGAACTACACTCTACCTCTCTTATATATCGTGTCAACATCTTTACAAGTTGTGCTACACACACAGTTTACACGTGTAATTTGTGATGTCATTATTATCCCGGCATGTGTATGCTATGCCGTGCACCACATGCAAATATTAAAAACAGAAAACAAAAACACAGTTTAACACATGTTAAAGAATTACATAGCTCTGGATCTAAACTATCATAGTAATGAAAATATATAACAAAGTGGGAGTGTATAATCTCTTTTTGCTACATGCACAGTTTTGCAGGAGGAACCAAATCATGTGCCTACAAGCAATTTACATTTCCTCTGCAGTATTAACAGCACATACACTTGTCTATTCTCACGTGGTTGCACGTGTGGCCTACATATTTAGTGCAATGAATTATATCACAACCATTTATAAATATGTTTGCACAATTGCAGCTTTGTCTTCTCATTGTATTGTGCTCATTATTTGCTTATCTCTGCTGTAAGCTCAGACATGCAGTCTATAGCACATTGTGTATCCTTCTCCATTAACTGTATGATAAAAAGTACATGACAATGACAAGTGTTTTTCAGCACAGTCAGCAGAGTTTATCTGTTATTGAAGAAATAGGATAAATGTGTGTTGTTTTGTTTCATTAAAAAGCTTGCTGAAGTTAGTTCCACCCTTTGAAAGTGTATTCTCACTGACACACCCACTGCAGGAAAGGCTGTCTAAATTGCTGTTGTGTTTGTCTTCTGTCTTCCACTAATCATTCACAGTAGCAAGCTATTAACAACTAACAGTGGTGTAGAACCTACACTGTCCCCAGGATTCTCGAAAGCTTGCACGGCATGCAAGATCGGTGCAGGAGCTCAAGCAGGCAATATGTCTGCCATATGATCAAGGAACAGCCTGCAGGGGTGTGCACAAGCGCTCCTGCACTAATCCTGCACAGACTAAGCCTTGGTATGTAAATCACCCCATTTGCAGGATAAATCTATGCAAATGAGGTGATATTGCAATCCAGGAAGCTTACAGCAGTCCGTGCAGGACTAGTACTATCTGCAGAAATGTACTTGGTTAGTAACCGAGTACATTTCTGCAAAATCCAAAATGGATCTGTGATAGCTCCAAATAAAAGCTGCATATCATGTAGTAAGCATGCCAATGTCCAAGTATAAGGCCATTAGTATTGCAAACCTAAAAAAATACAGAAATCAACTTTTATTTTTTTTAGCCGATCTCGACTGTTTAAGTGTAGGGCAGTGGCGCGCAAACGGGATCGGGGTGAAAATAACAAAATGAACCTAAATTAAACATTCTAACTAAAATCAGTATTCTACCATGCAAGTCAATGGCAGGCAGAAGACAACATGGTCAGTGAGTAGTGGTTGCTAAGGGGGAGGCTCAGTGTGAGACATATAACTATGTATTAGCAAGCAATCCTATGAAAATGAGGGGAAGGATAGTGAATGCCAGTTTTCTCCAGCATGTGAGTCAGGTCCCAACAGTGTAAGAGCAGGAATAGCTTGGTGCAAGCCTAGGAGTTAGGTGACATCATGGGGGTGTGTGTCAGGCATACTGTAAGCGGATTGGAGCCCTGTGGCTCGGGTTTGCTCCTACCTTAGCACAACTAAGCTAGAGGGTGTGTCTAAACCTGCCTAGCACTCTTTACAAAGCCTAAGCGAGTGTGCGCGCCACTCACCGGGTTTTACAGAAAGAAAAAAGAAGTTAAATCAGGAAATAGCAGCAGTGTGCACATTTGAGTACTCTGTTTGCATGGCACACATACAGGCTTAAACAGAAAGGCAATGGGAAGGGAAAACAGCAGTAGGAAGGTAATCAAGGAGAACTAGCTTAGCTGGCAGGTGAACTATATTGGAATGAACAAATTACACAGGCAGCAGACCAGCCCAGCCCAAAACACTACTATAAACTATGCAACCACCTTCCCCTTTGATTTTGCCCACACTCTACACCACCGATGTAAGCAAGCGAGGAACTTTTAACACTCACAACAGCAAAATGATAGGGGCTGCAATAGCTATCATACAACAACTTGTGGAGGAGGCTGAGGGTGGTGAGGATGTGAATTATGTCGACCAACCCACAGTGAGGAAACGGAGAAGAATGTACAGACCCAGGGTACCCTACCAGGGGCTACATGAGCAGGAGATAGTGGAGCATTATAGGGTAGACAGGGACATCCTACAGCGAATTGTTGAGCTGTGCCGGCCACGCCTGACACACAGAACAGAGGGGAACCCATCCAAGCTGATACCAAAGTATGTGTAGACCTACAAATACTAGCCACAGGAAGCTTGCAAAGGCCAACTGGGGATATGATGGGGATTTCACAGGCATCAACATCCAGGGTACTCCACCAGTTCCTGGATGCCATGTCAGCACATGTCAGTAAGCACATATATTTCTTCATCACCGTGAGGCGTTGGCCAGCAATATACAACTTTTCCACCAAATAGCAGAATACACTGAGGTAGTGGGTGCTATAGACTGCATGCACATATGCATCAAAGCACCACCCAGTGAGCGGGGTAGGGTCTACATCAACCGCAAGGGCTTCCCCTCCATCAACTGCCAGGTCATGTGTGATGCCCTGGGCATAATAATGAATGTGTGTGCTGGCTACCCTGGAAGCTATCACAATTCCCACATCAGGCATCTGACACAACTGTACCAGAGATTTACCAATGGGGACATCCCTGATGGTCACCTAGCGGGGGATGCTGGATATGTACTGGAGCCGTGGCTGATGACACCAATCAGAAATGCACTCACACTCGTACAAGAACTCCATAATGAGGCACACGTGCAGACCAGAATTATAGTAGAGGATGATCACCAAACTGATCACTGATCGCTCTACGCACCATGACCCCAACCTGACGACGGGTGACAGGTGCCTGTCCGCACCCACTCCCAGGGGAGTGAGCCCCATCTCATGAGGCGGTTCCACCCGAAGGTGGTGCAGGACCAACGGGCAGGGAGGTCTGGCGTTGGGCACCAGACATGCAGGTGCCTGGTGCCTCGGCCAACTGAGGTGGGACAGGTGGGTGATATTGCTTACCTAAGGTTGGCATTGTTTAAAGGGGTATACCACTGGCCACAAAAAGTTAGCTGGTCTACACATTGCTCACACCTCCTAAGCTGGCCTGTGCAATGCTTAGCATTGCCTACATCACACATTCATTATAATGCCTTTTTGGCATTGTGTTATTATTCATTACACCTTATATGTATGCCTAGTATCCTTGATTGATGTGTACCCACACTCTGTGGGGTCCTTGTGTTTTATTGGGGACTTCGACACTCTATTACAATTACACCTTGCTTCTGGACTACTGCTGTACTCCAGTTCACATATTTATGTTATGTAGTGGGTTATGGCACACATGACTGTATACTGATGCCTTTCACAGGTTCAGTTTGGTTATACTATGGTGAGCACATGTTTACTACTACCTCATTCTTCTGTGATGGCTTGGTGGATAACTACTGGGATTATGGTGTGTAGGGTCCTGGGTTTGAGACCTGCATGTCTGTTTATTTTGTTGATGCGCAGAACAAGGGTTGTTGGATACAGAGTGATTAAGGCACTTTTGAGCACTTGTAAGTGGGTTTCCATGACGGTAAGCACTGCTAACCTGCTGTTACATCTGTTTACAGAGAGTTAGCTTCAGAATTGCTTAGCCAGTGTATGCATTGCTTACCCCCATGCAAACGTACTTAAACCCGCTTACTAGTGCTTAAATATGCTTACTACTGCTTATTTGTGCTTAAACCTGCTTACTAGTGCCTTATTCATTATGACACTGACACTTCACATGTGCATTTCCTGCAGTACTTCATTTCATAAATATATGCTATTTATTGGGTTTTGCAGCAAAAATATTGGCCATAACGTGCTTTGCCATGGAAAATGGAATGTGCTGCTGTGGGACTTGAACCAGGAATACCTGTTTGTAAGGTGAATGCTCTGCCCATTGCATTATTGCTCTGCTGCTTTAATTGCATATAACATCGTTGTTATCCACTTCAGCCTTTTAAGCTGCTTTAACCATAGCTAAGCGATGGGCACACCCACGCACCTACGGTTAGCTTTAATCGGATTTTAAAAAAAAAGGGTTTCTTCATTTTATTTATATGTACTGTTGCTGTTGTATACATGGGGGACTGTTGGTGGGGATATGCGGACACCTATGAGTAGTCTCACTCATTCCTTACCCCTTTCTGCTGTTCTACATTGCAGGGGCATGTTTATTCTGACAGCTCTGCTCTCAGACACACCCCCTGCACTTTACATGCTCCATGTAAGCCTAGGAGCTCGGGCAGCGTGCCTTATTAATATGCATGCCGCGCTGCCATTCTTGCCAACAAATACATATATCAACAGTGAAGTATTAAAAAGTACATGCAGATAAAAGTTGCATTGTTCCCCTGGATATATAAAAAGATTTGTAACATTTTACTAAATCTAGAATGTACTTGAATAATGCAAAAATACCTTAGCCAAATTAGAAACCTTCTCTACAAATAAATCATCTTCAAAGGAATACCCAACCTAGTCCTGCAAGGAAGTTTAGTAAATCCGGGGGTATGTCTACATCTGCTACACAAAGTCAAAGGTTTGGTATTCAGCAATTCTAATGAGTTCATACATCATTTGCATCTTCACCATGCTCAGAGGGCTAAATCTACACTATAAAATGGTAACCATGTAGCTAGGGAACTTGAATGTGAGGAGACTTATGTATTTGGACAAAGGCTGGGTATTCCTTTGTAGATGATTTATTTGTAGAGAAGGTTTCTAATTTGGCTAAGGTATTTTTGCATTATTTAAGTACATTCTAGATTTAGTAGAATGTTACAAATTTATTTATATATCCAGGGGAACAATGCAACTTTTACCTGCATGTACTTTTTAATACTTCACTGTTGATATATGTATTTGTTGGCAGGCAGATACATTTCACAGATAGACAAGTTATAAACTTTCATCACCAGTGTTAGTTTTTAAAATTTGATTTGACAATATTATATGCTATTTGAGATAAATGTAATGTACTTGTCACTGACACAGGTGTTATACGTCTGAGATGGCCCAGGGCCACCTCCATGGGAGTGGTGAGCACAGTAAGAAGTGTCTGCAAGTCATAAATTGACTTTTCTGTTGCAAATGTGTGCACATCCTGATAATTGCATGGAAAGCATATATACATTTAATTCTGTGGTATTCCTTGGTTTACAAACCTTCCATGCGTTTATTATTTGGGGGGAGGGGGAGCCACCTGCCATTGTATGTTACAAGACCAAAAGAATGTTTCATGTGTTTTTCTGCTGAAAATGTGCAGGCATCCTGATATTTCAATGGAAAGCATAATATATTACTTAAGTGGTATTCCTTGGTTTGGTCAGTCCTTGGTTTGTGTGTGACGTGGAGGTGGGGCAACCACATAACCTTCAGTTTCATTAAATCAAAAATGTGTTTCCAGTGCTTAATGTTGGCAAATGTTTACATAAGCAAGACATTAGTTATATATGTGATATTTATGTGTTTATCCTTCTCTGCTTTATGTCACACAGGATTATTTCACCCAGTCCTAGAAATCCAAGCAAATTCCTTTCAGTGACTCAGAAAATGAAGTGTTAATTCAAGGTCTCAGGCACCATGGAGCCTTTCTGCTTGAGAGAAGATGTGGGGATATGGCTCCAGAATGCAGATTTGGAACCAGTTTGTGAATGATGTCAATCCAGTAGGAGGTTGCTGCAGGAATATTGATCAGGTGTGTCATCAGGCCACAGATATGATTTCATCAGCCCAGATGAGAGCAGCTGCAATTGCCTGAGATTAGATGGCTGTGAGGACGATGCTGCTACTGAGCCCCCAATGACAACAAATGAAGAGTTCCTGTCCACTGTCAGAGATTTAGATAGCTCAGTGGAAACTGCATACTGTGTGTTTGATGTCGGTGCTGATGTGGCTGAGAGGACAAGTGTGTCACAGGAGCAGCTCCCTTGCAAGCTTACATATGACAGGCTTTATGTTTGCTTGTATACTAAAATATTTAATTTGAATAATACTTCATGGGAATTTTTTTTGTGTAACTATTGATGAGTTAATAGAGTTATGTGATACAATTGTTCAGTTCACATAGGTGTAACTGGATGGGTCAGCCAAGTTTCAGTTTTAGCTATTTTATACAGGACACATAGATGATTGTGTATTCATTGTCCTCCTGTCTTATTCCCATTTTGATGGTTAATTTCCATCTTCTACTTGCTTCATTTCTTCCAGAACCATCCTCCCTGCAAAATGTGGGGAGACATCTGCACATGGTTAGCAAATGTTTATTAGCTTATTAATGACCATTTATATAATGATTTTTTTGTATTCCTGTACCATTTACAATTGTATGACCAATGTTACTTTGTTATCATATACATTGGTTTAACATGTAGTGTAGTAGTAATTTAGTCCATGTATGTGTTGCTCGTTATCACAGATGATCCTGGTGTAGGACTCCTATCATCTGTTGTTAGAGTATTGGTAGGCTATGATGATGATGATGGCCAAACAGAGGCACAGTAGAGGGGGGTGCAGAGGTCAAATCTGACACTGAGATTGTGATCGCCCATACCCTGTATATCCTTCAGACAAAATCAGTTCATCTATGTATATCCATTCTACTGAGCCCTCAGATGTTGGACAGGTTGAGGGTGACACACTTGATCAGGGTAGTATGGTTACTGCAGCTTCAATGCAGGTTGGCTCTGGCCATAGCCAAAGTGTGGACATGGTGCCACACAGGAGGGTCGATAGGGGTGCTCAGAGTAGGACTTTTGTCCACCCTCCACCTATACCTGGTGTGTCATTACATGCCACTCAATGTATGTTTATGGCCATCATGGAGGCACAGGTACATTCCACAAGGGCCTCTGAGGACATGCTTCAGGTTCTAGATGTGGCACAGGCTGACATTCGTGACTGCCTCTGCCATGTGGCTGATTCAATGGATCAGATGAATGACACAATGGAATGGGCATTGTCTGTGAAGGAATGTCTGCTGGGAGGGGAAGAGCTTCCATGTGGCCATAGGTCAGCATCATCATCTGCTGTTAGCCAATGTGGCCATGACCAATCTCCTTCCCATAATGGCACAACTTCCACTGCTCCATCTGTACTCGAGGTGTCCACATGCAGATATAGTAGACCATGGGGTATTGGAGTTGGGGGTAGTTATGAGGACAGCTCGTCCAGCAAATATCACTCAAATTCTGGTAGCACCAGCACATCTGACCATGATCATGGACTTGCCAGTTCAACTCCTGTCAGAGCCAGTTCTTGTGGTCATGGGTGATGACAATGAACTGATACCTCTGCCATGCATAGCTCACACCTGTCCAACATGCCAGGATATTGAACTAGCACAGAGCTTGGCTGTGTTCTTACCGACACTCTCATGCACATTTCACATTTAGTGCTATAACAGGTACATGAGACATTCATGAGATTTGCTGGTCATTCTATCTAATTAGCTAGATTTCTGACTGCTATTCTTTCTTACTCACATACACTCACTACTTTTGTGTCAGCCTTGGCCTTCTGCCTACCAAAACAACACCCTGTGCAAATGATAATAACTGTGCCATCACCTTGTTTTAATCTTTTGGATTCAGGAATGCATATGATTGTTTTTCTGATGCACAGGCTACATAACTAACTGAATGCTTAGTATATTTGTGTTGGTGATGCTGTTTTGAAATTTGTAAAGATTTCTTAAAGCCTTTTTACTGTTGTGATTACTACCTTAAAATTGGTGATACATCAGTAAGGCTTATTGCTTCAGTTTCGAGAAGGTATGGATAATTAGAAACTTTGAACTGCTTTTTGTATTGTGTATACTTTCCATGCGTGAGGCCTGTTAAGTGATAAAGAGCAGAAATCTATCAACATAAGTCAGTCCTGTCAAATACTGATTTAATTCTTGGAAAACTCACATGCATTCTACTTAAGTACATTTTCACGTAACTGTATGCAAGTATTTGCCATTCATTTGTGCTCCTACAGATTTATTTTCCTGTTCCAGGTTCATCACTTACCTTAATAGTACTGCACTTACAACTGTTATAATTTGGGACTGAGTCTGTGTGATGCTAGCAGTACACAGCCATTGCATGGGTAAGTAAAGGATGTGAGCATTGCCGACCATTAATTTTACTGTATGCATGTGCAGAGGATAAAAGTTTTTACCCCTTAGGTGGTCAGCATATGTGCTATCCATTGCCTCTTGGCTAGGGTGAGGGAATATTGTACACATCTACATCTATCTACACCTACATCAGGTGGTGGATCCCCTTCTGAGTCCTAACCTGCATGTGGCTGTGGTAACCTTGTCAGTGGTGGCAGAATGTGTGTCCCTTCCTCTTTGTGTTCCTGTTTCAATTGTTTTATCTGGATAATATTATGTAGAACAGCACAGATGGTCATAATTTCAGCACAAGTACTGAAATTGTACTGCAGGCTCCCCCCTGAAATATCTAGGGACCAAAACCTTGACTTCAGCAACCCAAACACATACTCTATGATATTTCTTGTTTGAGCATGTGTCTCATTATAGCATTCCTCTGGGGGGGGGGTGCATTTCTGATGGGTATCATCAGCCGTGGTTCAAGTCCATACCCTGCATCCCCCAGTAAATGTTCTTGTGGGATATCCTCCTTGGAAAACCTCTTGGTGCTGTTGTGCCAGACATGGGAGTCATGGCAACTTCCAGGTTTGGCAGCAAAAACTTTCAAGATGATTCCCTTAGCATTGCACATAACCTAGCAGTTAATGGAGTGGAATCCCGTAAGCCCTTTCTGTTTATGTAGACCCTTCTCTATTCCCCAGTTAGTGCTTTGATCTCAATGTGTGTGCAGTCCACGTCACCCAAGACTTCACGGAAGTGTGCTGTGGGGTAGAAATCCTGCATTATTGCATTATTGTAGCTCTATCCTTAGGGACATGGGGAAATTTTATATATATATATATATATATATATATATATATATATATATATATATATATAAAACACTCACTGGCATGCTGTAGCATAGCCTTCAGGAATTGATGTAGGATCCTGGATGCTGATGCCTGTGACAACTCCAACATGTCCCATGTTGATCTCTGGAATGTTCTTGAAGCTAAAATTCTAAGTGCTACACATACTTTGGTCTCCACAAGAATGGGTTCCCCTCAGTTTACATCAGTTCAGGATGACAGAGGTCAGAGTTCCTGTAGTGTGTCCCTCTTCACCCTGTATTGCTGCACTATTTCCACCTCATGCAGACCATGAAAATTTACATGGGGTCTAAACACCATTCTCCTTCTTGGCTTAGGTACTGACTTTAACCTATGGCACATACACATGCAGAAGAGCAGCAGCGACCCCTAACATTCTCATTGTGTAGTGTAGTTTTTGTGGCTGTATTCCAATAGGGTTTGGAATTCAATGCCAAAACCTACAGTGAGTGCACATGATTGCTTTATACCTTGTTGAATAGCTCCTCCATCTTGGATGTGTAGATTAGCATACACTTCAGCTGCTTATGCTATAATTAGCATGCCACAATGTTTACCAGGTTTGCAAGGAGCTGCACACCATGTAGAGCTGCTTACTGAATACCAGTCAGCGAGCTACCATGTGCACTCCATGCTACAATGTGCACATGGTTTTATTGAGTTGTGCAGGGTTTATTGAATTCATCCCACTATTAAACCTTTATTTAAAGTATACATTTTTTCCATTACATCCACATTGCTGTGTTTCAACATGTACATATGCTACTTGACCATCAGTATGTTCACACAAAGAGCACTCTCTCTCTGGATTTGAACCATCAAGCCAGTACATTAACAGCACACAATTAGGATTATTGTCAGCATTTGTCACAGACATATGAGATGAAGAAGAAAAAATAGGTTACACATAACCTGGAAGATGCAAGATTGTATCAATTCACATTAACAACATAAACAAGCTCTGAAAGTTGTGTTTTGTAACTTGCCAGTAGATGTGTGGATGAATGTGATCTTAGCAACAGTTTGTATTTTAACAAGTTTTCAGCTAAATTTTCTTTACTAAACTTCAGAATAACATGAGTTGAATGGCTAATCACTAACATACTTAACAGTTGTGTTGACAGGTATGAGACTGTGATGGTATTTATACCATTTAGGTATGAGAGCTACACTAACATTATTGAATGACAAAAATGGTGTTATTGTATATTCCAAATAAGGATTTGTTTTGTGGTGCATAACATTTTATTTACTTTGTTTGCTAACAAATTGGATTGTACTGAGCCTGTGTCCTGTCTGAATTCCATTGTCAGCTACTTGGTCACAAGCATGAACAGCCTATGAATAGTGGAAACCCCTACCTGGTCCATATTGGTATCTTGTCTCCTTAGATTCTCCTATATATGAGTCCTGCAATAGCTGGGTCTTGCTATATGTCCTACATTCAATGTGTAAATGTTTTCCCTACCTGCCATTATTGAGATGGCTTCCATAAGAATTCATACCTCAACAATCAAAAGTCTTCTCCTGGTCAAAGAGAAAAAAATCCCACCTTTTGTCTTCCTGTTCCTTTTTCTCTTTGTGCACAAATTCTATCAGGATCCAACATTTTTTTTCTGCCTTCCTTCCCTTCATGAAGCCATTTTGCCCTGCTTGTATTATTTTGGGTAATATGTCATCCATTTTTCCTGCCAATATCTTTGTCAGAATCTTTTTTTAAACAGCTTTATTGAAAACATTATTGTAATAAACACATATTTTGAAAAAGATTGAACAAACTTTTTTTGGAGTACAATATTTAAAAATAGAAAACATTAATATAATAATTATAATAACACAGAACTATATTCAATGATCACTATATATCAAACAACAAAATCAGTTATATTAATATTTTTGTAGAAAAAAAGATA
This sequence comes from Protopterus annectens, assembly GCF_019279795.1. Lineage (NCBI taxonomy): Eukaryota > Metazoa > Chordata > Ceratodontiformes > Protopteridae > Protopterus > Protopterus annectens. Next base: position 341,313,529 of record NC_056727.1, on the reverse strand, counting down.
AGGGAAAATATATGGGAGATAAAGAAAGAAAAAGAAGAAGGAAAGGAAGATTACTGCATTAATCATTAATCTAATTCTTTAACTAATAGTTCATGTATGTCTTTCCATTGATAATATAAATTTGTATTCCTCGTAGATTTGGATTTAATAGTCAACATTTCTAATTTAGAAATTTCCAAGAGAAGACCTTTAAATTCTTTAAGTGAAGGAATAGATGACGACTTCCAGTTTTTTGTAATTATTTTCCTGGCAATGGACAATATAGACAGGAGCAAAGAATATTTGCTTTTCTTTATTCAATCTGGAACTGGTGTGTTGAATAATATAAGTGGTTTGGTGAGCAAAAAATTGTCTGTAAATATTGCCTGTAAAAACATATGAACTTCTTCCCAACATTTCTTTAATAATAGACAATCATAAAATACATGATTCCAATCAGCATTTATTTCTGTGCTACCTCTCCAGCAAACAATATCTTCTTTAGTTATCTTACTCATTTTTAGTGGAGTGAGAAAGGGTTGATGTAAGAATCTCCATGTGAAGATTCTCCATTTAAGAGAAGAGGTAGTTTTGCTGGCTGACTGAAGAAAATTATATTTGTCTTTCTCTGAAGGATTAAAATTATCGATTACAGAAAACGAATTCCAATAGTTATCTGAGTATACATCTAGATCTTGTTTAATTTCTCTATAAATATATGATATACTATTTTTAACTAAGAGATTATGCTGGTTAGATAAAATCCAATATTGAATAAGTTTGGGTACTGAATTCTTAGCAAGCGAGGGAATTAAATCTAGTTTATCTAGAATATATTTTCTAAATTCTTTCAGTTCTAGCCAAAGTAAAGTATCAAAAGTATATTCTTCTATAGGAGTATTAATAGATTTTTACCTCATTTTTATTTATCATTTGAAGCCCAAATATTAAATGCTTTTGTTTGAATAGTGACATTTTAGAGTAATCCGTAGAGAAAAATATCCCTTGTGTATAGACAATAGGGAAAATGAGAAACAACCAATTCTCGAACATTCTAAACCTAAATATATAGTTCTTAAAGGCCTTTAGAATTAAAACTACATTAGCAGATTTAAATGTCTGAGTGGAATAATTGGAAAAGTAGTCCTTTACACTCCATATAAATGAATTATTTACTAGTTTTGATAGATGAGTATTAACTTTATTTTTAGTATTCTGATATAAATTAATTATAATCTCTTTCCATTCTGCTAAATACTCTCCATCTATAAGATAGACAATTGTCTTAATTTCTGATGAGATTGAGTAAATTTCTAGATTTGGTAAAGATATGCCTCCATTTTCCCAAATATACATATGATACGATAATGCAATTCTAGGTTTTATTGGGTGTCATAAACCTTTTTTAATCAGTGTGATACATTTTTTATTAAAGGGTTTGTAGGGGAATATATATAGATTGTATTATGTACAAGATTTTAGGAAGCAATATCAACTTTATAATGGAAAGTTTCTCCTCCATTGTGAATAGAATTTTGTTCCATTTACTTATTAAACTTTCTATAGTTGATATACTTTTACTATAATGCATTTGTAAAATATCTTTAATATTAGTAGTTATTGTTATACATAAATATGTTATTTGTTGGGATTAAGGCATATATTTTTTATATTCATCTTGTACATTATAACTTTTTGAACCAATTAGAAGAATTTGAGTTTTACTGTTTTAAAAGTAAGATCAGAGTTTTCTGAACTATATCCATGTTTTAAACAATTCTTGTAAAGTAGGATTATTACCACCAAGGGTAATTAATACGTCATCAGCAAACATTTGATTTTTTGATGTTTCATTGGTGTTTAGCTTATATCCTTGTATACTACTATTATCTCTTATTAAGCTGACCCAAGGTTCCATAACTAATGTGAATAAAAGAGGAGATAAAGGGCAACCTTGCCTGGTTCCTTTTACAGTCGGTATGTTTTGGATACATTTGTACCAAGTTTTATATAGCCTTGACTTTGATTATATAATTGAGTGATAAGATTAATAAAAGTATTAGAAAAATTCAACTCCTTCAATAAAATGAAAAGATAATCCCAATTAACTGAGTCGAAAGCTCTGCTGATATCTAAACTGATTAGAGTTAAATTATTCCTTAGGATTTTCACTGATTCAATTAAAGTTATTGTTCCTTTGATGTTATCATAGGAAGTTCTATTGATTATGAAGCCTGTTTGGTCCATGTCTACCAGGGAAGGTAAACATTTTTTAAGTATGTCAGCATAAATAGACATAAACAGGATGTCACGGTGGTGTGGCAGTTAGTGTTGCCACCTCATAGCAAGACGTTCTCCAGTTCTATCCTTGGTTGGGGTGCCTTCTGTGTGGAGTCTGCATGTCCTCCCTATAGTCACGTGGGTTTCCTCCGGGTGCTCCGGTTTCATCCCAAAGACATGTTGTAGGTGGATTCGACACTCTAAATTGGCCCTAGGTGTGAGTGTGTGCATGTGTGTGCCTTCTGTTGAAGGTTGGACATCGGGCTGACAACCTGACACTGTAAAAACTCCATTGCCAGTCATGAGCAGACAAGTGATCCACTGTTGCGACCCCTAACCAGGAAAAGAAGAAGGAGCATAAATAGATATAAACATTTTATAGTCTGTATTTAACAATGAAATGAGCCTATATGAAGAGAATTTTGTAGGGTTTTTATCAGGCTTTATTATACGAGAAATAAAGGTATACCAAGAAGGGGGTATAATGTTTTTATTTTGGGCTATATTGAATACTGTGTGTAACAAAGTTAAAGCTTTGGTAGGTAAAATTTTGTAGATTTCAGAAATCATACCATCATTACAAGGAGCTTTATTTTGCTTAAGTTTGGTAATTTCATCGTGTATATCTTTAAATGATATTTGTTTATCTATTAGCTTTATTTGTTTTTCTGATAATCCATTCTTTATGTTATTATTGATAAATGATTGAATATCTCTTGTATCATTAATTTAGTATTGGGTTGATTTATTTTTAAGAAAAAATCTCTAAACTCTTTTAATATATTATATAAACCAGAAACCACTTTTCTTTTTGTTGGAGAATATATTTCATTAATTTGATTTAACTTATTTAACCTTTTAGTTTTGTTAGCTAGAATATTCATAGATCTAGGATTTATAGAAACATTTACAAGTTTATATTTCTCCAAATTAATCATAGTTTCACGATTTAATATTTCTAAATACTTATTGTTCAAACTATTTCACTTAGTCTAGCTTTCTTATCTAGATTTCTTGAAACATCAAGTTTTAAACTATCTAGAGTTGATTGTATATCTTGGAGTTCTTTGTCCCATGAGTTTCTTTTCTTTTTAGACCAGTCAATAATTTTACCATATAGGTAAGCTTTCAAAGTATCCCTGATATATATTTCAGAAGTTCCCTGTGTATTATTAAGTTCAATAAAATGTTGTACTTCTATAGCGATAACATTAGTGAAGTATTTTAATTTAGTTATATACTCAGGTAACTTCTTAATTTGAACATTAAAGGTGGAATATACTTTAAAATCAAATGTTATAGAATTATGATCTGAAAGAGGACATAAATCACTTTTGAGTTTAATAGAGAATCAGTTAGATTATTAGAAATTAACACCCTATCTATTCTTGAATATGAATTATGTCTATGTGAATAAAATGTATAAAACAATGATTTAGCATCTGCAAAATTGTTAATATACTTCAGCATATATGAATCTAAGAATGTGCTTAATATTTTGGCTATTGCTGGAAATTTCCTTTTGCCATTAGTACTAGAATCTTTTATATCTGAGATACAATTAAAATCTCCAGCAAGAATGATATTGCCCTTAGAAAATTGTACTATATGATCTATATGTTGTTTTACTGTTGTAAGTCCAATGCCAGGAATCCAATATATATTTATTAAAGTCAAAATGTTGTTATTAAATTCTATAACAACTGAAGATAACATCCCTTTATTGTCTTTATATGTATCAATTATTTTAGGCACAGGTAATGTAGTTTTCCATAGTATGGCCACTCCTCTTTCTTTGTGTATGCTCAGAGCTAACCAAAAGTTTATAAGATTTGGTATCCAATTTTGCAATATCTTCAGTTAATAGATGGGTTTCTTGGAGAAATATTAGCTGAGAGTTATGTAGTTTAAGATATTTATTCAAAGATCTTCTCTTGTTAGGATTATTTAATCCATTAATGTTTAATGATATACATTTTAAAGATGCCATAAAATATTTATATTTCTGAATATTACTTGCTGACTAATTTTTCCATTTTTCTATGTTTTAGAACACAATAGAAATTGACTATAAGGAATACAATTATAAGTTACATATGAACCGCATAAAACTTTTTCCCAATAAAATATGTTTATATCAAATTCAATTATGTGAAACTCAGTGAACATCATAATAACTATTAACTGAAATGTACAACATATACTAATAACATAAACACTCTCTAATACCCGCCTGGAGTTGAAATTTGAGTAACATTCCCCCGGATTCTCAAAAGCTTGCACGGAGTGCAAGATGAGTGCAGAAGCTCATGCAGGCAATATGTCTGCCGTGCGATCCAGGAACAACTGGCAGGGGTGTGCATGAGGGCTCCAGCACTAATCCTGCATGGACTAATCTCTTGTATGCAACTCACCTCATTTGCAGGAGAAATCCATGCAAATGAGGTGATTTTGCAATCCAGGAAGCTTGCAATAGTCTGTGCAAAACTAGTGCAATCTGCAGAAATGTACTCGGTTAGAAACCGAGCACATTTCTGAAAATTCCAAAATGGAGCTATGACAGCTCCAAATAAAGGCTGCATATCATTGAGGAAGCATGCCAATGGCCAAGTATAAGGCCATTGACATTGCAAACTGTTTAAAAAATAAAAAAATCAACTTTTATTTTTTTTCGCTGATCTCGGCTGTTTAAGCATAGGGCAGCAGCACGCAAATGGGATTGCGAAGAAATAAGAAAATAGACTTAAAATGAGAATTCTAACTAAAATCAGTATTCTGCCATGCAAGGCAATGGCAGGCAGAAGACATCCTGGCCAGTGAGTAGTGGTTGCTAAGGGGGGAGGCTCAGTGCGAAACATGTAACTATGCATTAGCAGGCAATCCTATCCAAATGAGGGGAAGGATAGTGAATCCCAGATTTCCCCAGGGTGTGAGGCAGGTCCCAAGAGTGTAAGAGTATAAATAGTTGAGTGCAACACTATTATATAAGTGACATCATGGGGGGTGTCAGGCATACTGTAAGTGGATTGGAGCCCTGTGGTTCGGGATTGCACCTTGCTTAGCACAGCTAAGCTAGAGGTGTGACTAAACCTGCCTAGCACTCTTTACAAAGTGTAAGCAGGTGTGCGTGCTGCACACCAGGTTTTACAGGAAGAAAAATGAAGTTAAACCAGGAAATAGCAGCTCTGTGCACATTTGAGCACTCCGTTTGCATGGCACGCACATGGGCTTAAACAGGAAGGCAACGGAAAGGGAAAACAGCAGTAGGAAGGTAATCAAGGAGAAGTAGCTTAGCTGACAGGAGAAATGTATCAGAATCAGCCAATTATACAGGCAGTAGACCAGCCCAGCCAAGCACACCACTATAAACTATGCAAACACCTTTCCTCTTGTTTTTCCCAAAAACTCTGCACCACCAGTGCATACAGACGGGGAAATTTTACAAAACAAAAGCAGGAGAAAAAAATGTTAGGGGCTGCTTTTGCTATCATAAACCAGCATGTGCAAGAGGCTGAGGGTGATGGGGATGTGAATGCTGCTGAGCAACCCACACTGAGGAGACAGAGAAGAGTATACAGACCCAGGATAACTTACCAAGGGCTACATGAGCTGGAGATAGTGCAGCACTATAAGGTGGACAGGGACCTCCTACAGCAAATTGTTGAGCTGTTGCAGCCACACCTCACACACAGAACTAACAGAAGGGAACCCATCTCAGTGGATACCAAGGTATGTGTAGGCCTAAGAATATTAGCTACAGGTACTTTCCAAAGGCCAACTGGAGATTTGATGGGGATTTCACTGGCATCAGCATCCAGGGTACTCCACCAGTTCCTGGATGCCATGTCAGCACATGTTGGTGAGCATGTATACTTCCCCATCACCCATGAGGCGTTGGCCAGCAATATGCGTCTCTTCCACCAAATAGAGGAATACCCTGATGCAGTGGGTCCAATAGACTGCATGCATATATGCATTAAACACCACCTGGTGAGCAGGGTAGGGTCTACATCAACTGCAATGGCTTCCCCTCCATCAACTGCCAGGTCGAGTGTGTTGCCCAGGGCATAATAATGAATGTGTGTGCTGGCTGCCCTGGAAGCTACCAGGATTCCCACATCTGCCATCTGATGCAGCTGTACCAGACATTTGCCATTGGGGACATCCCACATGGTCACCTAGTGGGAGATGCTGGATACACACTGGAGACATGGCTGATGGCACCCATCAGAAATGCACACACTCCCAAACAAGAACTCCATAATGAGGCACACGCTCAAACATGAATCATAATAGAGCATGTGTTTGGGATGCTCAAGTCATGGTTCTGGTGCCTGGACACATCTGATGGAGCCTTGCAGTACTCACCAACTACATGTACCCAAATTGTCCTTGTATGTGCCATGCTACAGAATATGATCCTGTGGAAATAGCTGCAGCAGGAACCACATGGGGAAGGCCACAAAGCCCCACCATTACCAAGGCCTGCACAGGCAGAGAGTGACTCAGAGGAGGAACAACCTGAGCCTGCCCCAGTAGGCAGAAGGAGGCGTGCCCAGTATGCCCTGGCCTTGGCAAAGAGGCAACTCGTAGCACATACACTGACACAGTAGGGACCCAGGGAATAACACCTCTCTCCTACTCGCACATACAGTAAAAGGATGCCAAACATGACACTATCTGTGCTCAACCATGTATAGGGAGTGTACTATGTGCATCCGACATAGGCAGCCCTGCAGCACCACCCTCAATACTGGGACACCCATAAGGTAAGTGACTCACACATACCAGTTGGGGGGACGGGTCACATACCCAACAACAGTCACAGCCAGCAGGATAGGTGTAGACAAACACAATCAAATGCTGCACTATGGCCTCTGAATGAGCCCTATGGGTAACCCCTTCCCCAGGCCTACACAGACAGACTACAGCAAGCCAGGCAGTTGGATGTAAGTTGTGAAGGCTAGAAAGTCAGAAACTAATATGTAGGTAGTTAAAGCTAAGATCTATAGTACACTGATATGCCTCTAGCCAGCACAATAGGTAAGACTACAGACTGAAATGGAGTACCCGACATACCAGTACAGTCCTAGCAAATGTGTAAAAGTGTCAGGTGTGCCCCCCATCCTATGTACACTTGTAGTAACAGTCAGGTGTGTCCCCCCAGTGCTGTGTTGAAATGTAGAAACAGTCAGGTGTCCCACCCTGCTATGCAGAAGTGTAGCAACAGTCAATGCCAAATGACCGATGTATACCCTGCAGACACAGCATGCTAACTGTCGGTGTACAACACAAAGGTCAGCACCGCAGTACAAACTACCTGGACTTGATCCACACATGCAATATAGATGGCCATACTGGGCATGCTTACACACTTGGAGGAATGAAGGCAATGTCAATCAACAACATACTGAAAGGTCATACTGGGCATGCTCACACACTTAAACACATGGAGGCCATGTCTGCAAACACCAGTGGACCAGACATATCTGGCAGTCGCAGTTCATAGTGCAGACACATGTCAGTATGCACCACTCCTGCCTTGCACACACAGTGGATAGGAATACAGACATATATGTAAGGACAACACACTATAATAAACCAAAGGTAGACGGACATAGATGTGTGGAAGAGGGTGACCATGACAAGGAGCCATTCAGGCCTGTCCCAGGCAGCATACAGCCAAAGGGCCCCAAACACATGAGGTGCAGATGTCACTCACTGCAGATACTAGCCACCAGTATCTGTCAGCATGACAGACTATGTGGTGCACGTGCCAGTTGTGCAACATGACTGTACAAGGAAGTAGTCACCTAGTAGCTGTATACACGTACCTGTGACATATGACCCCATGTGTGCCTGCATGTGGCATGTCAACCCCTACATGAATGGGTTAGGCCCATGCACACACTGCCCTCCCCATAGCAGTATTATGACAAGCCTGCTGAAGTCATCCAATGTGAAATACACCTTCGGGGGAGCTGTAGCTCAGTAATCCCCATGGTGTGTCCCATAATTGCGTACTGCTGTAGTGATGAACTAGTTAGGTAGTAGTTTTAACCCCAGACCTGGCAACTGTGTGAGTGTGTGTTTGTGTGCGTATCTCTCTGACTGTGTAGAAAGAAATGCTTTTTAGGCTACTCACACTCTGTACAATTCATACACTCAACTTTGGCAAGGCTGCTGATGTCACTCACCTAGAAATGCACCTCTGGGAAAGTCATAGCCAAGTAATCTCCGTAGCTTGTCCTGTGACTGCGATAGTGTAATAAAGTAGTTAGGTAGGTGATCTAACCCCTGACCTGGCAACTGTGCTTGTGTGTGAATCTGTGTGTGTGTGTGTCTGACTGAGTAGAGAGCAATGCTTTTTAGGCTACTCACACTCCGTACAATTCATATACTCAACTTTGGCAAGGCTGCTGATGTCAGTCACCTAGAAATACACCTCTGGGAAACTCATGACCCAATAATCTCCATAGCATGTCCTGTAATTGTGTACTGTTGTAGCATGATAAAGTAGTTAGATAGGTATTCTAACCCCAGACCTGGCAATTGTGTGTGAATCTTTGTGTGTGTCTGATTGGATAGACAGCAATGCTTTTCAGGCTACTCACACTCTGTACAATTCATATACTCAACTTTGGCAAGGCTGCTGATGTCACTCACCTAGAAATGCACCTCTCGGAAAAATCATAGCCCAGCAATCCCTGTAGTGTGTCCTGTAACTACATACTACTGCAGTGTGAAAAAGTAGTCATGTAGGTGTTCGAACCCCATACCTGGCAACTGTGTGTGTGTATCTGACTGAATAAAGAGCAATGCTTTTTAGGCTACTCACACTCCGTACAATTCAGATACTCAACTTTGGCAAGGCTGCTAATGTCACTCACCTAGAAATACACCTCTGGGAAAACCCTAGCCCAGTAATCTCCATAGCACATCCTCTAATTGCTTACTGCTGTCGAATGATAATGTAGTCAGGTAGGTGTTCTGACCCCAGACCTGGCAATTGTGTGTGAATCTGTGTGTGTGACTGACTGGATAGACAGCAATGCTTTTTAGGCTACTCACACTCTGTAGAATTCATATACTCAACTTTGGCAAGGCTGCTGATGTCACTCACCTAGAAATACACCTCTGGGAAAACCATAGCCCACTGATCTCCATAGTTCATCCTGCAACTGTGTACTACTGTAGTGTGATAAAATAGTTAGGTAGGTGTTCTAACCCAAGACCTGGCATCTGAGTGTGTATCTGACTGAGTAAAGAGCAATGCTTTTTAAGCTACTCACACACCGTACAATTCATATACCCAACTTTGGCAAGGCTGCTGATGTCACTTACCAAGAAATACAACTCTGGGAAAGTCATAGCCGAGTAATCTCTGTAGCTTGTCCTGTAACTGCGTACTGCTGTAGTGTGCTTTAGAACTGTGTTAGGGTTCCATCTCCACCCATGGCAGTTCTGGATGTTCTGTGTGTGTTTCAATGTCTGTGTATGGAGCTATGCATTATAGCCTACTCACACACAGTACATTTCAAATGCCCTACTTTGGCAATCCTGCTGATGTCATTCATTGTGAAATACAACTTTGGGGAGAAAGTTCTCTAGTAATCCCTATGGAGTGACCTATAAGTGCTCCATGTTGCAGTGTGATATAGACCTTGGTTGAGGGTTCTATACCCACACGTCAGTTGTGGATATTTTGTGGGTGTCTCACTGTCTGTGTAGGGAGCAATGCATTTTAGGTTAGTCACTCGCAGTACAGTTGAAATGCCCTACTTTGGTAACCCTGCTGATGTCATTCATTGTGAAATATACCTTTGGGGAAAAAGTGCTCTAGTAATGTATGTGGCATGTACTATAACTGCGTAGTGCTGTAGTGTAGTAAACTAGTTAGGTAGGATTTCTACTCCCAGACATGACAGATGTGTGTGTGTTTAGCTCATATCCTGTGTAGAGGGAGTTAAGCGTGTGTGACACCTGTGGGCAATGTGGAGGGGGGTTTTCTTATTTTTTTTCTGCTGGCCCTAATATATATCACAATGTCAGTAGATAGTTAGCTTTCCTTTGATAAGCATGTTGCCAAAGTGGTTAGAAAATCCTTCTATGTGACCCATCTGATCACGAAAGGGTTCGCATCAAGATCTAAGGATGTAATGGTGCCCTTCTACTCTTCCCTCATCAGACCCATTATTGAATACAATGCACCAATTGGAATGTACCTGACTAGACATCTCCAGCAGCTGGAGAGACCACAAAGGTACCTAACCAAGAGGATTACTGGCCTCAAACAGTTGCCCTGTGCAGCATGATTGAAAAAGCTAAGACTGTTCTCTGTTGCATACCACTTTCTAAGAGGCGATCTCTGTCTAACATACAGAGCCATGTCCAACCCAGAATTGCTGAACATGCTCCATCTTAGCAAAATCAAATCTCCTCTAGCTACATGCTGTAGGGATATAAACCTCAACACAACAATGAATAGAACATGCTGGAGGGATAGATTCCCTTCGCAGTGACTTCCCTTACTATGGAACAAGGTCCCGATCTACATAAGACAGAGCCCCTCACTATCACTCTTCAAGAGGAACCTTGATGAGTGGATGGGTAACAGAAAGTTCACATCGGGGATCACACCAACAGCACTACTAGATAGGGGCCAAGGGTACTAGCTGCTAGTACAAGGGTCTAGGGAACTACTAAAGGGGTGGTGAATACCGCACAATGTGGCTGGGCTAATATATGCCTCCGGGCAGATAGCCCAGTATCAACCTATGAACCTATGAACCTATGTCAGCCATACAGAGATAACAGATGTAAATTAGCTGAGAGGCTGGGGTGAAAGTCCATATCCATACATGTGACATCAGTGCCAGCCAATCATAGTTAGCAACCCCACTATTACCCAGAGCACACACTCAACCGATGTGCCATACACACACACATGCCTAGGCAACAGCCAATATATGGGTAGTACACTATATATTGGCCACTGATAGTAACTATGCAGTGACAGCAGTGAGCTGCAGAGGGCATGTCACCCTGCCAATCTGTCCAATATGCACATACATGCAGACAGTGCACTTACACCATGTTCCCCAATGGACACCTGCACTACCTGTGGTGCTTTCACATGTGATTCACAGCGGACATACCATGCCTGACAACATGCCCTGTATGAACAGATGACACTGACATCAGGGAATGCTGTTAGCATGCTATCAATGTAAGTACAGGGTAAACCTGCTGACCATTAGCAGTTCCTGCCACAGGTGGGCAAGACTGGCACATCTAATGATAATTTGTGTTCACAACATGGGCAAGACACCCCAGGTAAAGTTCCACATATCACTGTACATGCATGTGGGAGGTGTGCACATCCCAGACTCCATCCATGTCATGGCCTAAGGAACACATACATGGTATGTGATGTACAGCATTGGCCACACACAATAGTCACCCAGGTGACAGGATGAGGGAAGCAATACCCACCTGTATGGGCAAATGCAGAAACTACTGGCTTGAGCCACAATGAGACCATTGTTATGTGGCCCAATGCCAAGGTATACCCATCGCCTACCCTTGTACAGCCTACTGGCACAGTTGACCACCACATAACCGTGCAGACAAGCACCCATGCATGTCAGATCTTGCACCCTCTGTGTTTGCGTGTGTGTGTATGTGTGTGTGTTGTATGGTGCATATGTCCACATCCACACTCACTACAACCTCCCAGGGCATACTGAAACATGCTATCTGATGTCTGACACCTCCTCATACTCTTTGCCCATATGACCTTTGTATGACCCGTGTGGTGCATGTGATACCTGCACATTGATGTGTTGTGGCAATCCCACTAGTGATGAGTTGCACTCCTGGGCCTGCCAAAAGTGTCAATGTGTGTGCGTCCCTGTGTAAGTGTGCCTGTGTTGATGCTGGCACCTGTTCATGCAGACAGGCATATGTACATCACCTACCGTATAGCTACCATATCCCTATTGCAGATGTCACTCACCATCACATATATGTTCTGAGTGCTGCACATCAGGTAACCCATGTGGTGCATCCAATAACTGCATCGAACTGTGATAGCACTACATAGGTGTTGGGGGTGTGATACCCTGTGCTGGTAGGTGTGTGAAGCAAACATGCTTCAGTTTTACTCTCCCACCCCTCCCTGACATGTATTTGCCTCTGTCTGCCTCCCCCACTCCCTCTCTGGTGGATGTGGAGACCCACACCCGTTTTTCTTAGGCAGCAGCATGTGTACTTTAAGTGATGCTCATGATCAGCTGATGGCCTTTGCATAAATTGCAGCCCTCCCCTAGCTGATTGCATGTGGAACAGTTGTGGTAACATTCCCATAGCCAATTGCATGGAAACACATTCCAATACCTTGGAACGTCATGGTGGTGTTGGCCCTTTTCAGTCACTGTGAGCAGGAACTAGATCTGTTGTTTGGCAAACAGCATCTCAGATGGATTGGGGATTTACCTCTAACAACATACACTGTGGAAAGGGGATGTGCCTGACCTGACTACAGACTGTAAGTGCTGCTGTACTGCATTTGGAGTAATGTTGGTTTAACAGTGTTTGTCTGGATATGGCTGTCATACATGTCACAATACCTGCCATGTCTATTCCATGTATATGAGGAATCCTCATCTGCAGGGTCATCTGCAGACTGGGCAGTGTTGTGCCTTTGGTTTCATGTGTTAGCCACAGTGCATCTATCTGTGGAATGCAGAAGGTAGTGTGAGGATTGCAGACTGTAGATGGTGAAGGCCATGAAAATTACTGACTTCATGTCCCTCATGGGACATATGTTGCAACAAACCCCGTTACAATGGAAAATATATGAGGTTATCACAGCAACATGTCTATACTGGCCCTGTGTATGTCCTGTCAGCCACACGTCTGTCAACCTCTGTACATATGGCGTGCATGAAGTGGTGCATATGTGCTGTACACCAAAAATAGTGTCATCATATCTGATAACAAGTCAGTGATATATCAGATTGCTACACGTCATGTACAGTAGGGGTTATATTTCATGACATAAGCTGGACATTCTGTGGATGTTTGTACAGTACTGAGGTCTGTGTAGTGATGGTGAATGTTGGCAGTGTGTATATTGTTAATATGTACTTTAGCCTGTGTACAGACTGTGGTAGATGTCATTGTTCTAGCTCCCCTTCTATCAGATGTTACATGCTGCCCCACTGTATGGTACTGTTTTGCCATACATGTTTGTAGGGCTATACACACACATGTCCCATACCACAGACAGCCATCAGATCAAACTGTGTAGCAGCCCAGTGTATATGTAGGGTCAGTCTGTGCGTGGCATATATGAGGATGGTATAGGACAGATAGTCCATATACTGTAATATCATGCTATTTTACCATATGTGGTTGTGGCTGTATTCACATTGGTTGTGTTTATGCACTGTCACACAGGTGTATCTTACCCTGTGCTGTGACATGGCTGTTGAACCTGCTATGTATGCAGGTACATGCATTCCTCCATACGAGATGTAGGCCAATGTTGAGCCAGTCTGCCTGTAGCCTGCACAGTGCATTGTTACATGCCTAGCAGCTTAGTGTACTTACCCGGTGAGATGTCATGTGCAGATACTTGCCAGATGTACTGCTGCCAGGCCTCCCTTAACAGTCATGTATGCTAGACAGAGCAGTGGGATGCTGTACAGATGTATGTCAATATCTAGTGGGTAGTATGTGGGCATGGCACCCCTGCACTAGCAGTTATTATGTGTCAGACCAGACAGAGGTGTGTGACTGCATAACCTATGGTGGTATATATATACCAGTCGTTATGTTATACCCATCTGCATGGCTGTTAACATCCATATTGTCAGCCATGGTACACGTTTTGCAATAAGGGGTTCTGTGTATACCTCTGGACTGTACAGAGTGTGTCAGAATGTCCTCACATATTGACCAATATCTCTGCTGCAGTCGACAGCAGCAGTACGTGCTAGCAGTGGTACTTAACTATGATGTCCTTAGGATGTCTGTCAGTAGCCAATGGCACACATGTGGAAAGCAGATGTGACCTCCCACATACACCATGTCTGTGAAGACAATCCCAATTACAGTAGCAGTAGTATATAGAACTGTAATAGTACACAAATAAAGGTTTACCATTTCTGCAAACCTGTGTGTGTTTTTTTTGTCCTATGACCTCTCAGTGGGTAAATGTTGCAGGCAATGATTGTCATTTGTATGAGTGGCCCCATACAGTGTCCAGGTGTTCAGGTGTGAACTGTAGGCATAGTGGCTGTTACATATTTTGTGCACCTTCTACATATGTATCTTACTGTACATATATCTGCGTGTGTATGTGTAGTCACATGTATACATACATATACACATATATATATATATATATATATATATATATATATTTATGTATATCTGTAGCTGCATATATGTGTATGTGTATATGTATCCTGGGGCTGTTGATAGCTTCCACATTTTACATTTCCTATGCGAGCCAGACTGTACTGCATGATATGTTACCAATACCAGCCTGACATCATACAGGTGAAATGTAGTACTGTTAACATCTTGTGCCCATGTCATGTCAGGTCTTGGTTATGGGATCTGTAACACCAGCAACTATAAATCCCTGCAGCATGTGGGCATGGTCCCTTTACATTTACTGTGTGATGGACATCCTTCCTGTGTGTGGGCATCAGTGTTACAGACAGCAGGTAGCAATATCTCTTGCAGGAGAACCTGCACACTCAGAGTGGCCATATATTTGTAGGAGGGTCAGGAACTACAGACAGACTGTGAGTAGAGTTGTGTTATGCTTTGCATAGTACTGGTGTTACAGGGTGTGTGTGTGTGTGTGTGTGTGTGTGTGTGTGTGTGTGTGTGTGTGTGTGTGTGTGTACATACTAGTGTACCTTGGAATGCAGTCTGTCTGCAGAGCTCACTACTGTCAGCCTAGCCTCTTGCTGGACAGAGGTATGCCTATCATGTGTTGTCCATCCACCACACAGGTCCTGTGTCAGATATTACACTGGCAGTGTGTGTGTTGCATGCTATCAGTACATGGCTACATCCATTTCTGTTTCTAACCTTAATTTCCTGCCTAAGGGTATGTTGCAGACCATCCTGTAACACCAGCACCTTGCTTAGTGTATAGCAACAGTGTTCCACATATGTGCCTGTGTTCCAGCCTCTGTCCCCCATCTACATACCCAGCTTTGCACATATGTCATGCTGACGGGGGTTGTTCTGTAGTGGGCTGTGAGTATATCACACTACCATTGCTGCCATTAGTCCACTGCTGTTGTATCCCCCATGCATACAGTGGGGCTGGGGCCATATATGTGTGGGCATCACCTACACATCACATGTGTGCCCTTATGCACTGCAGAGGCCAGTGTGTGTAACAGTGGTATATGGGTCTGTATTATTGGGTCTAGGTAGGAATCACCATAAATGACCTAGGCTGTTACAAAATGTGGGGGTATCAGGGGTGTGCTGCCACAAGGTATCTGGATGTACAGTACCATATACTTCACCTATATTGACATAACTTAAATGAATTGGGGTACTGCAAGCCTACTGCCTCCTGCCATACAGACTGTTCTGTTTGTTATGCCTTGTTATGTACCGGTTACAACCCATGTGATCACAAAACGTCTTTACATCCTACGGAGTTTGAACAGAGTGTAGATAGAGGCTGCTGAACTACACACCTGCAGTACATACTGTTGATTGTGTGGTATCCTGCAGCCCAGTCTGTCTTCACTATTGTACATTTAGAAGGGCTTGGCCTGGACAGCAGCAGCTGTGAACACTTCCAGACTACTGTATTAGTGTAATTGTTTCACAGTTGCAGTGCTCTGTTTATATGGTTGTCAGTATCTGAACAGCTATATGACATGGCATATAGAACTGTTATAGTACACAATTAAGGGATTCACATTTCTGCAAACCTATGTGTGGTGTCTCTCCTATGACCTTTCTATGGGTAAATGTTGCAGGCTACGACTGACAGTAGTATGGGTGGCCCATACAGTGTCCAGTTGTTCAACTGTTAACTGAAGGCATAGTGGCTGTTCCATATTGTGTGCACCTTCTATATATGTATCTTACTGTACATATATCTGCGTGTGTATGTGTAGTCACATGTATATATATATGTATCCTGGGGATGTCAATGGCTTCCACATATTACATGTCCTATGGGAGGCAGACTGTACTTGGTAGCGTATTGCAAGATGCATGTGTGATGCCAATTCGTACAAGACGTATAGTGTGTGGGGCCTCTCAACCCCATTAACAGTGCATGTGGACATATTTGTATTTGTTAATCTGCAATTGCTATCTACAGATATATGGCCATATATACCTATATAGATATATATATCTGCTAACATATATATATAACTATGTCCGTATATACCTACATAGATATACATATGCGTACACATATGTAACGTGCTGTGTATATGTAGACGTATAGGTGTCAACACATATATGTGTTGATTTAGGCATATGCACATATATATGTGCATATATAGTGATATATATGTATATAGAGTTAGTAAAACAAAATATATATTTATATATATGTATACATATCTATATATATATATATATATATATATATATATATATATATATATATATATATATATATATTAAGATATGTTGTGTCTGTTTAGGTTTTAATATAGTTACACACACAGACATTTAGATGTTGGTATACATTCTCTGTACTGTTGCATGACAGGACTGGATGATATGCTTCTGAAAACATTGAATTTCTTTGTATCTGTCATGGCTTAGTGGTACATCACCCTGTCTAAAGTGTGCAGGGTCCGTGGTTTGGGCCTTGCAAGGGCTGCTTGTTTTGTTGCTGAGCAGAACATGGCTCATTGGATACAGAGTGATTAAGGCACTTTAAAGCAGTTGTAAGCAGGTTTGCGCAGAGCTAAGCATTGCTTACACAGATTAAGCAATTTAGAAGCTAACTGAGTGTATGAAAACATAACTGGAGGTTATCAGTGCTTACCATCAAGCAAACCCACAAACAACTGCTTTAAAGTGCCTTAATCAATCTGTATCCAATGAGCTGTTTTCTGCCCAGCAACAAGGCTCAAAACCAGGACCCTGCGCAAAGTGATTTACCACTAAGCCATGGAAAATATGCAAAATCATGATGTTTTCACATACATATCATCCAGCCCAGGTATTCAACACTACAGGGAATGCATTCTGCCATGTAGACGTATTTGTGTGTGTGTGTGTGTGTGTGTGTGTGTGTGTGTGTGTATATATATATATATATATATATATATATATATATATATATATATATATATATATATATATATATATATATATATATATATATATATATATATATATATATATATATATATATATATATATATATATATATTATTCATATTTAAATGGATATAACATATCTATATATGTAGATATAGCTATAGAAATATTTATATAGATATCTATAGATATGCCAGTATATACATATATACATAGATATGCATACATCTTTAGATATATATGTATACATCCATATGTCCACATATATACAGCACTAAAAATGCATTCATTTAAGCATAGATATGGTTAACCTTTCAAAGGGAGTAATACATGTCTCCAAAAGCTGGAAGGCTGAAAGTATGTTTTCAGCATTGCACAATCTTGCAATTAATGCATCGAATGTGCAATGAGTGACTGTCACTATGCATTCGCTCATTGCAGGTTTGGCAATTTGGGTGTAGATGGCACTATAGTGGGGATGGGGAATATTTGCCTATCCCCACTGTAGTGCAAACTCAGAGTTAGTATATCACAGTAGGGGGGTTGTGGGGGGCCCAGCCCCCCAGATGTGGAATGCAGGGGGGGCTCGCCCCCCTGCATTACGATATGTATTCCAACTTCCAGTTCGAGAATCAGTGAAGCTGCCTTCAGATTTGTTGTGTTTTGAACTGTGATGCAATTAAAAATGACGGATTGGTCCTTTCGGTTTGCAGAAAGAGCCATTCGAAGAAATGATTGTCTCCCTTTCAAAGGTAAACACATATATTTCTATATAGGTATATATGGACATACATCTGTAGATAAAACTGGCAACATAACCACAACGTATATGTCCACATGCAACATTGATGGGTTTGAGAGACCCAAACAACATACATCTGGCATGGATAGGTATCCCCCCCCACAGCCAAACACGTCTGGCCTGCAATACACTACCAACCTTAGCAGACCCCATAACCAGGACCCTACATGACAAGGGCAGTACATGTTAATGGTACTCAATCCCACCTGTAGGATGTCAGGCTGGCATTACTAACATATCATGCAGTACAGTCAAGTGAAGTGTCATGCTTGGGGGAACCCCCTGGGCAGGCACAGTAAGTAGCTGGGATCCCTCATACGATCAAATAGGCCTACACCTGACAATGGATCCACCAAATTTGGCAAGGACAACCACAAATCCACCATGTCAGCTAGGAACTAACACCCAGTAGCCTGATGACCCTGGTCTGCAGGGACATGGAACATATCAACAATGAACAAATGGCCAATGTCACTGGTAATCTTAACACACGGGACCCTGCCAATGTTGGCCTAGTCAAACACAGAGAATACAACCTGTACCTGGTATACCTCCTTGATGCAATCATGACAGGTGTAGATGAGGGTTAGGAGGTGCACAATGCATATGTAGATCATAGCAGGCTTTTGTACACCATCCCACATGTAGGAATGTGTGTAGATGTTAAGGGATCTACCTCCATTCACAGAATATGTTTCGACCAGGATTGCTTGGCAAATGCCAACATTCCACAGGTGCCATCCTGTGAACATACAGTCCTTCACAGGTCATAGGTGTGTTAATGCCCACCTCCACACTGTAGACGTGTGTAGCACTACTGGGGTTGCTATAACTCACTGTGTGTGTCTGTTGTGGACACATCCACCATCATTGCAGTTACTGTTGCATCTATCCCCCCACATTGCTGTCTGTAATACTGTACAGTGTCTGTAATCAAGTTGGTAGTTGTTTACACCATTCACTCTCCTATGGGTAGGGCTATGCCACTGGCATTGGCACACTCATGTTACTGAGGTGAGGATCGTAGTAGAGTGGAGAAAGGGACATACATCCTGCTGTTAGCATGTTCAATGTCATTCACATTGCAGACTGCACATATATCAATGTGTGGTTGTGCCTATCCTGTCTTGGTGGGATTACATGGGCAATAGATGTGTTACCTGCATGGGGACATACCTCCATGTGTAGAGTCTTGTACCTGTACTGCATCCAAACCCAAGGCTCTGTGTGTTGAACCCAGCCATGTCATGTGTACCACCCGCTACACTTACTGGTGTCCACTGTAGAAGGCCTGCTGACACCACTACACCCATCAGCCATGTGGCACATGGACAAACACAACACAATCAGAATAGATAATGGTGACAACAATACAACATTGTTAATTACAGCTATGATGCATCATGGCTGCACAGCTACACCTTCCATGATATCAGCATTTCACTTTACTGATGACAACATGCTACACAGCATTCCATTGCTAATCTGTTGTACAGTCACCCTGTGCATCAGCACCATGTTAGCCTGCCCCTGCATCGATGGTACAGATATCAGGAAGTGGCACAGGTATCATCATATGCACAGGGTGTGTTGTTGGCTTGCCAGAGGCCTAGGCTGAGCCATACAACTGACAACATGTGTGTGTGTGTGTGTGTGTGTGTGTGTGTGTGTGTGTGTGTGTGTGTGTGTGTGTGTGTGTGTGTGAGGGGGCTGAGTACTGTTATGGGCCAATGGTGATGTTGTGTGTGCAGGTATGTGGTTGCCCTAGGTTTTGTTGTTTATGTGTGTGTATCTGCATGCACACAGTTCCACCATGTGGCTGCCCTATATGGGGATTTGTGAGACAGCTGCAGACTGTACCTGGCAGGGTTTGCAGTGCACCATCTCTGGATACAGACATGGGACCTGTGCCTGGCAGGGGTGCTACAGGCAGTATCATGTACAAAGCCAGATCAAGTACTGTCCCGCGAGATTGACAGATGTCCACTGGATCTAGGTCCCCCTGGGACTGGCCAGGGCCACATCCACGTTGTCCCCTATGATGGTCTGTGTTGGGGCTGGGGCTGGTACTGCCACTACGAGAGTGGCTGTGACTGGTGGCAGATCCACAGCAACCTCCTGCTACTGGTGTTGCTAGCATATGTCCACGTGGTCATTGCAACCATCCCGTCCTGTCCTGATGCATCGACATGACATTGTGGATGAGATCCAATGTCTCACCCCACCATCTATCAATGACCTCAGTGTAATTACAAATGGCACCTGCTAGGTCACAGATGCTGTCAGTTTCAGAGGTGCGATGAGCCCTCTGTGCCCTTAGACCCTGTCTGGTGTACCATTCCATTCATGCCTGTGCCTCCATGACAGCATGGAACATGCTTGTGGTTGATATAAATGTGGTACGTCTGCCAGGGGCATGATGACCAGCAGTGCTCCGACGAGCACCCCTGAACATCTGCCTATGTGATACCCCACCAGACATCTGGCTATGGCTGCTGTGTCCTGACACATGTGCCATAGATACCACACTGTCCTGGTCAATGCCAACCGTAGACGTCTCTCAGCTAAGGCCAACAGTGATGAGGTATGTAGAGGCAGTGTGACTGTGTGCGTGGATGGGGTTGATACTTGTGGGATGTCAATTGGTGGCCCAGCGGCAGCCCCTGATGACCCTGCCTGTGCCTCAACACACCTATCCTCATGGTCACTGTCTGTATCAGTGACATCAGATTACCTGCGGAAGGGACCCAGCCCCACCTCACCACCTGTGAGGGGAAAACAGGGAACAGACTGTAAGACCTGTACATCATAGCTAAACAGTACATACACACACACACACACACACACACACACACACACACACACACACACACATGTGCAGACATGGCCACACACACAGACATACACACATGCAGTCGACATACATGGCAACCCATACACTCCACCAGACAACACCTACAGACAGCTCCAGCACCCTCATAACACACACAATAGTAGGTGCTGGTGCGGTACAGTATCACACACAAACCTGTAATTACACACTTGTCAGCATGCAGGACATGTGGTGCTCAACAGCATGCAGTGCAACTGTAGTCGATCCCCGTTACCAACATTATACATGGTTGTGATGCATTGCTTCTGTTAGTAGGTGATGGCCCTCCCCCTGTAAGACACTGCTCCCATATCCATACCATTGCTGTGCATCTGTTCATCACCCTGGCATGTACTGTACACCATACCTCAAAAATGTACACACCATTGCAGGATGTGTATCTGTGTGTCAGTTATGTTTCAGCTGCTGCTCACTGTCTCTGTGTGTTTCTGGATTACATGTGGACATGTGTTTAGGGAATGCCTGATGTGTATTCACAGATCTCATCATCAGTGGTGCATGTATGAGTGAAAGAATACCATTTGGCCGACCACAGACACAATGTACTGTACCTATGGTGAGTGTAGAGACCATTATTGACCATTATTAAACCCTGGCTAATGTTGCCTGTGGTGCACATAGGTTCATAGGTGAGTACTGGTCTATTGTTCCTGGGGCCTACATAAGCCTAGCCACAGGGGTCCCAGCCATGCACCACCGAATAATGTTATCCCCCTGTGCCCCTGTCAGACTGTGCACAGATGTACTACCCAGGGTGAGTTCCCCAATTCCCATCCAGTTGTCAAGTGATTTTGTAAAGAGGATCAAGGAGTAGCATTGCCTGACATGAATGGGTAGTCCATTCCAGAGTGTGTGGATTCCCCAGGACAGGGCCCTAACCCTCCAGTATGTTCTGTGTAATATGTTGATGAGGTTTAGGACCCTGGAGCATGTGTTTACAGAGGGAGTGGGATTTCTTTATGTGTAGCATGTTCAACTGCTGTGTGTATGACATAGCTGTGTATGTTAGGCAGATGTCAGCTGTGCCTGAGCAATGTGCACTGGAGTGTAGCCACAGTTTTATGAGATGGTCTGTGTATTGCATGTGTTTGAGGCTGGTAATCCCATTAGTGAGGTGTGTGCTCTGTCAGTGAACATGTACAGCATGCATTATGGGTAGGTGTGTTAGATGTGTACATGGCCTACACCTTAGTTATGACATGCACAATGAATTGCCAAGCATGACCTTAAACCATACTCACCGGCATCCAGCCACTGCCTTGCTGGTATCCTATAGGTACCTACATTGAGATGAGATAGAGTTGATGTCAGTGGCCACAGCTGTGGCATTGCTACAGGGTGGCTGCAATATTACAGTGAAACAACAGCTGAGGTCCACAGTACTACAGATTATGCATAACTGCTTATCAGTACTACCCAGCAACAGACTCCACATCCCACATATGCATGATCTACCGGTACAGATGCATACACAACAGTGGTCTACTGATATGCTCTGGAACCTTATCTGCATGCTCCATGTCTGGTGTGTGTGTAGCATCCACCTCCATGACTGTATATGTCTGTAGCTCTTGTGGGTGGGCAGGTGCTACCAGGCTCATGAGCAGATCCTTCACTCTGGTAAGGGGGGATGGATGTTATGCCCCCCCCATTGCAAGGTGCTCACCCCACATGGCAGCAGCACAACAACATGCATGGTGGAGTGGGTCACTACAATGATGGCGGACCTGCTCATACATATGGCTGTGCATCCCCACCTCATTCACCCTGCAGACCACATAATTCTACATAGCTGTTTGCTCATGCTGGTCTTGGTTTGTCCGTGAGAACAGCAACTGGTAGCACTGGATGATGCTGGTGATTATTATGTCATCCTCAGCGGCACTGTAGGTGGGATTCCTTGGGTGCGCCATACTCCCTGAAAGACATACAGATGGAAATATGTTTGAGCAACTCATATGGCATGTTTACCACAATACAATACACATATCAGTCTCCAGCCACCATATCAGCTCCAACTTAATGTTCACACAATGCAAGTGTTATGTCTCCGGTATATGTACCATTGGGACATATATTGTATTGTACAACACTTTCTGCTATGTGTTTATAGACATGCACCCTGTGGGGACACTAGAGTTTCTGGGCTGGTAGAGAGTATTTCACCTGCATGCCATTGTCACTGCCACTATGTTTCCACATATGCATGTGGTATGCTTGCTATGTGATTGCTATACATCTGCCATTCTATGTTATTGGGGATATTTATGCATGCTGTTGGTCATGTTCTGGGATGTGTGGACTATTACAACCCACATATGTTCCATGACAGTTACACAACAGTATATGTGGGGGTTATTTGCCAGCAGGAACACCACTCCCACCTAATGTGGACATGTTACCAGTCCACATCACATCCGTGACCCACCATGGAACCTCATTATCTACTGTTCCAGCACTACCTTCATGTGGAACAACCTCAAGGAATGGTGTCCCCCCCATGGAGCACACACAGGCATATGTCTGTCACCCAGTTAGGCCCAGGGTCTTGTGCATAGGAAGCTCCACAGAGACATGGGGTATGTGCTACATTACCTGAAGGCATGCAGTACACATACACAAGGTTTGACATGCATGTTCCTCCTGCTCGGCCCACAGCCCAGGCACCTTTATGACCATGTAGATGCTATCGTGACTGTCTATGGGTGGGCACCATGTCCCCTTTGTTCCGATATTGGGGCTCAATGGCCTCCACATTCCAAATGTAACTACCCATCCACAGTGTTTAACCACCACATGTCATATACCAGCCCTGTATGCTGTCTTGTTTGTCACCCAACCAAACCTACATACCAATATGTACCTAATACCCTTCACCGACATATATATCCCACCTTCTCAAACAATTGTGGTGTGTTCCCAACATGGGTTATACAACACACTCCACACTCCATTTTGCAGCCATGTACTGATGTGTCGATATCTTGTGTATTGATGTGTGATGTTCTCTCATACATGTCATGGCAGGAGACATGTATTGACATAGATATATATATATATATATATATATATATATATATATATATATATATATATATATATATGTAGATATCCTTATGTGTTGTTTATATACCTATATATACTGTCTGAGGTTCTGTAGACACACACAGCTGTGAATATGTATTACACATATATGTCTCTGTATGTGGGGTGCATACAAACATCTGGTCCACACTCTTGTAACTCTCTTTACTTCAAAGCTGAACTGTTCTGCCTTGCTGCAACACAGACAGGTGTCACATGTGAACACAGACTGACATTAGGGGGGTATATATGGTGACAGATTTTAGATAAGCATATTATACTGCTATGGCAGTTGGGTATGCTATGGTACACTTTAACATAACTGTCCTGCAGGTGGTGTGGTCTCTCACCCATGTGTCTATCATGGCAGTATTAATACCCCTACCAGGCATTGGCTACAGTAATGTACAGAACACAGATATCATGGGTCACATTTTTGCCATTCACTGCTGCTCTGCACAATTGACAGGTATGCCCCACTGCCCACAGTGACTGACACTACTGTGTTGTTGAGCAGAACATCATTATAGGAACAAGTACTGATGGCACATATACATCCTTTCACATTATACATCCTATTAGTCTATGCCATATACTACATGCAAGTAAATGCATATATTTTCACATACCTTTCATGTTTTTTCCACTGTAACACAACCCTAAGCTTTGTTACTTTTATTAAAGTTTTTTTTCTTTTCTCTCTCTCTCTCTCTCTCTCTCTCTCTCTCTCTCTCTCTCAGTTTCTCCAGTAGAGTGATTGAGCTGGTTTGAACAGATTGCAGCATGCTTTTGTTTGTATTGCACATGATCAGGAGGTGGCCTCTGCACCAGTCAGTATCCACCAGTTGCTAATTGCATGCAGCCTGCTGTGTAGTACTTCAGATAACCACTGTCATGGCAACCCTGTACTTTAAATTGCTGACGTCTGTGGGTGTTGTCCCTTCACCGTTCCAGTATGGATGACATCCTTCCTGTGTGTGGACATCAGTGTTACAGACAGCAGGTACCAATACCTCTTACAGCAGAACCTGCTGACACAGGTCAAATACACATTTGGGTAAGGTTCCAGACCTACCGACAGCATGAGTAGTGTTGTTGTGTGCATTGTATCTTGCTGGTCTTACAGGGTTTCTGTGTACATGGTACTTTTGCATGGAATGTGGTCTGCATTGCTCTCAACTGTGGGCCTATACATATGATACCAGGGGGATTGACTGTTTTGTGTGTGCACCACACAGATATTGTCCCAGATATATCAATGGCATTCTGTCTGTTGAGTGATATCAGTACATGGCTACATCCATTTGTATTTCAATGTCATATTCCTGCATAAGGGTATGCTGCAATGAATCCTGTAACACCAGCAATGTCCAGAGTGTGTAACATAAATAATGCATATATGGCCCTATGTTCCTGCCTCTGTCCTCCACATATATGCCAGTCTTTGCCCTGCTGTGTTACAGAAAGGGGTTGTTAGGTAATGGCCTGTCTTTATTTATTGCTAGCATTACTGCTATCATTCCAGTCATGTCATGGACTCCCACACCAACTGTTGGGCCAAGTCCATATATATGGGGCAACAGCTGGAGAACACATATGTGTCCTTGTACATTCTAGAGGTAAGTGTGTGGTACACAGTGTTCCTTGCCCTTGTACAGCCTTTTATGGAGAGGGGAGGTTCAATGCCATTAACCTAGGCTATGACACCTTTTCAGGGATATAACTGTTAAGACAAGGGTCATTCAGTGTGATAGTGAGATGTTAGGTTAAGCAATGTTATGTACAAGATACTGTGACATTAACACAAGTGCTACTTTTCCTTCTAGGGCTTGACTACTGGGTGTAATTGGAGGCTGCTGAACTACATCTGTAATTGTTGATTGTTACATATCTTGAAGGCAAATCCTGTTTCTACTGTTGTACTAATTGAAGGCCTTGGCCAGGACAACATAGTATGGTATATATCCACATTGCTTGCATCTATTGTTTTGTGTGGGCCTTGCATTCATCACTGATTACATATTTCAAACCTTATGTGGTGTAAGTACTGGCATTCATTATTGTATAGTACACAAATAAAGGTTATCTGTGTATGCATACCTGTGTATCATATCATGTCCTTTGAATTGTGGGTGGGTATATGTTTAATGTTAGTATCTCATTTGTGGGAATGGTTGCCACATTACACATGTCACAGGTGGCAGTTAAAGGGCTTGAGGCTGAGGGATATATTTTGCACCCAGTACTTCCACACTACTTCTACATATATATGGCTACTAATAGCTTTTGTCTGTGTATATATATATATATATATATATATATATATATATATATATATATATATATATATGAACATATGTATGTATCTATATACAATTGATGTTATATGATTATTTGTGAGTCATACATAAATATATATATATCAACATATAGCTGTCTATCTGTCTACATTTACAGATATATATATCTGTCCATATGTCCATGCATGTTCGGCTCATATTTTGGCCTGTACCTCATTCTCTTGGCAATTGCCATGGATGATCGCAGCAATGAAGTCAGTAACTAGTGCAGACCCTGTTGTGTTTCAAACTTCATCTCATTCTACATATGTGTTCTAATACATATAACTGTGTAACTAGCAACATTTTAAGTGCATTAGAGCATTAGTTGACATATATCCCTATTTGTATCCACAGCGTGGCATACTTTGTCCAGACTTCTTGCATTAACAGGTTGTGTGGTATGATACTGATAAATGTCTTGTACTGTTGACTGATTGTGCTGGATGATATCTTTGTGAAAACAGCAGGTTATTTATAGCTGTCATGGTTTAGTGGTGCATCAGTTTGTGTGTGGAGTGCAGGGTCCTGAGTTTGAGCCTTGGAGAGGCAGTTTATTTTGTTGCTGAGCAGAACAAGAGACATTGGATACAGAGTGATTAAGGCTCTTTTAAGCAGTTGTAAGTGGGTTTCCATGAGTTTGCATGACGGTAAGCACTGCCAACCTCTGCTTATGTTTTCCTGCAGTCGGTTAGCCTCAGAATTGCTCGATCTGTGTTGGCATAACTTACCATCATGCAAATCCACACAAACCCGCTTACTGCTGCTTAAAAGTGCTTACTGCCTCTTACCCCCACACTCATTTCTTTAAAAGAAAAATAAAAGGGTTTGATAGGAAAGGGGTGAAAAAAGAACAAAGAGGGGAAGACAGCAGGGAAAATAGCTAGGCATCCACAGGAAGGGTATGGGAAAGGTCCATAGCTGCCCACTTCTTCTACAGCAACAGCTGTGCATATACACTAAATTTGCAGGTACATTTGGACCCTCAAACCTCTGGGAGAGGGGTGAGGACAACATATATTCATTGTGATGCCAATTAGACCAGATTACATGTGTCCAGTGGACGCGTGTGCAAAATGGACAGCAATGTATGGGGTGAGCTTTTTTTGTGGGAACAGATTGCCCTTTTTTTCAGGTGAGAGTGGGATGCTGGGGAGGGGTAGTAGGTATATTTGGGGAGGTAGGTTGGGTAGGTTAACAGACAAGACAAACGAGATGCATACAGGGCCAGTATATGACACATCTGGGGTTAAACACCTTGGATGGGAAGGGGTGTTTGGAAGTCGCAAGCCCATGAGCCCCCAACTGGAAACAGTGGGACTGAGGTCCCCACCCATGGGCAGTTACCACGGCACCTTCATGGCCCCAAAGGTGGCTGTGCTGGGGGCTGTGAAGGAGGGACAGGCTCACCCTCTAATAGCACCACTCGGCCCTCAAGCTGGCATAGCCGCTTTCGATACTCCAGATCAAGCTCCCTATGCACCATGGCCCAGACCTGTTGATGGGTGACAGGTTCCACTCCATGCCCGCTCTGAGGGGGGGGGACAAGCCCCATACCCTGCAGCGGTTACATTCAAAAGTGGCACAGGGCCCACAGAGGAGGAGGTCCCAGGCTGGGCCCCAGATGTGCTGGTGCCCAGTGCCATGGCCAGCTGAGGTGGGACAGGTGTGTCTGCTGGGACCAGCCCTCCCATATGAGCTATATTGTCGCAGGTTTATGACAGATATGGGTTAGTAACAGTCAACAGCATTCAGGATTAGTTATAACAGCATGCATAGAAATTCCCATTAACCCAAAACACTGGATGTAACACAGTTGCAGAGCAAGCAGAACACGTGCATATATGGAACAATAGTGGCCATTACAGGAGCATGCAGGTTTCATTGATGGCAGCAGGCCACCAATATGGGTGTATTTTAACATTGCACATGCATAGAAACAAATGTGAATATTTATAAACCATTAGGACATAAGTTTGGAGTGTACACATACCAGTTGAGGAGTGTCATTGGGTTATTTTGCACATATGGTAGGGGTGAGAGAGAGAGTTCAATTAACAACTAATATATCCTTGTAGTTTTCACAGCATTCTTAGTCACTGCAGTGATCTTTCCCTTACATGTATTATTACACTACCCAATGGCCTTATTTTGTACACTGGTATGTTTATAGATTATTATATACGTGACCTGTGTCTTACATACAGGCATGACAAGATGCAGGTGTTAATGCAACATATGTTGAGAATTGCTGTCATACACTTTGGGTGAGGTGCTAGAATGACAAGTTTGTTTTCATATACATTCTATGACTATGTACACGTTTGAATATCAGTTATATGTCATTAACAGCTGCCTACATTTCTTGGATCATCACACTGAGTTTGCAGGGGAACAGGGTACTAGGCTGGTGATACGGGTCATTTATCTGGACATGCTGGACAGATTGGAACAGTTGTGTGGTATGAATGTGCATGCAACTTTCAGTTTGAACATTCTAGCAAATTTTGTACAGTTGTTGGATGTGATTATGCATACAGCTTTCTATCTGAACATTGTAACAAAATTTGTACAGTTGTGGGGTATGCTTATGCATACAACTTAGTAGCACTCCCAGGATTCAGACCCCTGCTGTGTGTGACAAAAGATTATAGCTAACATCACAGTACACTGTGCTATCAGGGCATTGATGCCAAACATTTGACTGTTTTCTGTCTATGTCTACCTCACTTGTACAACATGACTGACCTCTTGGCACTACCAACATTGTTATGCAGGACTTCCTACACATTTTATCTGCATACCACAGTGTGGGTGACACTGCTTAAGATACAACAGTACTATTTATAGTATGCAACAGTTCCCCAACATATGAAAGAAGAGTAAACAGAAGCACTCCAGGGGTTATACCTTTATTCACAGACTATTACAGATTTATTTCTACTGTTACAACACTTTCTAAGGCTCTTATATTTATTTGTTATGACAGTACACGCAGACTAATTACTAACCTGCCTCGCGATGCAGCCTTTGCAACCTAGCATCATGGGCTTGCTGGTTCGCAGCCCACTCATCTGCAGTTGTTAGAGGAATACAGTGATATTTACCCATACCTAGCCATAGTATACACAAGCTAGGCAATTATTTACTACTTAGTAGAATGGGTACTTAGTACTGGGGCATTGGGCATCTGCTGAGACTCCTGGATCAACTGTTCCAGTACATCCCCCCTCCACCACTTCAGGTCAGCATGGTGGTGCCTGATGTGCTCACCAGTCCGAGCGATACCTGTGGCACTAGTGAGGTCATGGGCAAGACTGTCCCAGGCCTCCATTTTATACTGTGAGCCTTGGTACTGGCCCTGCAGTAGTCTCTGCTCATGGTGTTTTACCAGGAGCCAAACCATGCTTTTTGACTCCTGGATGCCCCAGCGCTGCGCTCTAAATCGAGTGCCTTCACCCACACCAGTCATTCTGCCTGCAGTAGGAAGCTACAACCAGTTATGACAAGTATTCCCACCTGTGGGGTTTAAATATGGCCAATTTCCCACACTTTCCTGTGATTGGCCAGTTTTGAAAAGGCTGAGCTATGGGCACACCTGCTTACATAAGGTTGGCACTGCTTAAAGAGGTATACCATAACTAGGCAGATTGAATTGGCTCCCCTACACATTGCTTACACTTACTAACTTGAGCTATGCTGTGGTGCGGTTAGCATTGTTTAATAGTTAATTAGCACTATACTTGCCATTTGGCAATGATTTATTCTTCATTACACGTTACATATGTGTCTGTTATCCGTGATTCCTGTGTTCATACACTGTATGGGGACCTGGGGACTTCTACACTTTATTACAATAACACCACAAATCTATGCTTATTGCAGTACTCCAGTTCACATATTTATGTTATGTAGCTGGTTATACCACTTCACACTGTACATAGATTCAGTTCATATGTTTGGTTTGATTTTCCTGTGGTGAGGATTAGTTTGCTGATACCTCACTCATCTTTATTGCTGTGATGGCTTAATTGTTAACTCCTGTGGCAATAATGTATAGGGTCGTGAGTTTGAGCCTTGCAGAGGCAGTTTTTTTTTTTTTGCTGGGCAGAACATGGGCCATTGGCTATAGAGTGATTAAGGCACTTTAAAGCAGTTGTAAGCAGGGTTTGTGCGATGGTAAGCACTGCTAACCTCTGGTTACAGTTTCTTACACTCAGTTAGCTTCTACTTTGCTTAATCTGTGTAGGCAATGCCTACCCCCATGCAAATGCACTTAAACACGCTTACTACTGCTTATTTGTGCTTAAACCTGCTTACTAGTGCCTTATTCATTATGAGATTGACACTTCACATGTGCATTTAATGCAGTACTCCCGTTCACATTTAAATGTTATGATGTAGGTTATACGGCAAAAAGATGTAAAAATATGTTCATATACAGATTTCACATGGAAAATGGTATGTGCTGCAGTGGGACTTAAACTGTGAATGCCTCTTCATTAGGTGGATGCTCTAACCACTACACTATTGCTGTGCTGCTTTATTTGCATATATATTCCTTGTTATCCTCTTCAGCCTTTTCAGCTGCTTTAACCGTAGCTAAGCGATGGGCAAACCCGCACACCTACAGTTAGCTGTACTTGGGGTTTTAAAAAAACAAGTAAAAGGGTTTTTTTC
Source organism: Protopterus annectens (assembly GCF_019279795.1). NCBI lineage: Eukaryota > Metazoa > Chordata > Ceratodontiformes > Protopteridae > Protopterus > Protopterus annectens. The sequence goes on along the minus strand of NC_056727.1, from coordinate 341,282,133 downwards.
ATTTTATTTTAATGTACTGTTGTTGTTGAACACATGGGGACTGTTGGTGAGGATATGCGGACACCTATGAGCAGTCTCACTCATTTATTTACACTTTCTTCTGTTCTACTTTGCAGAGGCATGTTTATTTTGAGAGCTCTGCTCTCAGACACATCCTCTGCACTCGTCCACACTCTGTGTTGGATTTGGAGCTCAGGCAGCAAGCCTTCATTAATATGCATGTCACGCTGCCGTCCTCCTAAACTGCCACTTCTGTGCAGGACTAGATTAGTCCTGCACGGAGAATTAGTAAATCCGGGGGATTGTCACACAAAGTGTATGTGACTAAAAAAGAAAGATTATACAATAAAATACATCTAAAACATTTGTATATAATCATTCAAGAAACATACTAAAACTTATCAAATGTAACTATTTCGTTTTGATTTTATGAAATTACATAGCATTAATATCACTTCAAGTCATCATAAATTTTATATATATATATATATATATATATATATATATATATATATATATATATATGCAATAAAGATGTAATGTGAAAATTCCTCTTTATGTAAATCAGATTGAGTTTAAAATATCATAAGGACCAACCATATGTCTTAAATATAAAACAAAGGTCGTAACAAAATCATGGATTTTGTTAATAAAAATCTGTTGTTTGAGATAGCTAGAATGTAATATATATGCATCCGTCCTACAGTGAACCATCACCAAAGTGTTTTCAGAATATTTTGCTTCCACTAACATACGCACCTGGTCCTTCATTTTACATGAAATGTTTAAGTTGTATACAAAGGTAACAAATTTCAATCTGTATGGCATTTAGACACTTCTAGCCTGATAGAAGTATGAATTACCAAACTTCTCCCTCCCATTAAAGTAAGTAGGGCTCTACTAAGACAGAAAATACAATTAATTCACTTGCAGTAAATTACTATAATTATCTCTAAGCAAGCTATACCCTGAAGAACTTTTGATCTTTACTGTGAGACTCTGGTAAAGTCAGGATTTCTTGGACTATTCCTAAAACCAAGTAATTAAAGAGTAAATTAAGTAAAATAAAAAAACAGTTATTTCTAATCATACAAAAGGAAACAACAAAAGAAATGGATTCCTGCGACTTGAAATGTAATGTGCTCAACATAACAAAAACATCATCACCTGCTACACAAAAGAAAAAAGAAAAAAATATGACTTAAAAGGAAAATTAAATATCCTGTCTAATCTTACATTCATGAATTTATTTCCTTGTCTACTAAGACACAATTATGTATGGTCATATGTATATTTTTCTACAGTGATGAATATAAAGCACAGAAACAATTTCCTTTGCTGACAGTTGAACCTGTATTTTGACACCTGATAGCTTAACATCATGAGCTGAAAAGAATAAACTTGTTCTCCCAGACTAACCATGTTAAAAAGATTTACTTCTGGAGTCCAAGCACACATATGATTTTGAAAGGACTTCAATATAACAGAAAGAAATGTGCTATTTAAATGCTTTCTGAAAACAACTAAACAAGTGTCAAAAATGATAGGTGTTCTTTAGCAATGGTCTAAATGTGTAATCAGTGTTGAAGAGGTAATTCAATCATATAACATTCTGCAAGCCCATAGTCCACCTTCCCCCGTCTACTTGTCTATTGAGCCAATAACTAGTAACACCACCACCCCATCTCTATATAGCTCAGTGCAAGGACACAATAAATCCTAACAGCTTCCCCTCCATAAAAGTGAACTCCTACCATATTCCTCTATACTTTCCAAGAAGGAATGCAACATATGTTTACAACTGCCAGAGGATGGTCCAGAACTGGAAAGTGACCATTAGGGAAGAGACAACTTTTCCAGGAAATTAACTTTTTTCTTTAAATCTCTTCTAACATATCACTCATTCCCATCTTCCGCAGAATACAGCAAAACATTAATTAATATACTAGAACTGAAATCACCTAAAGAAGACTATGTGGCTGCAACCTGCAAAAGTACACAGCTGCATCTCAGGTCACCCCACACTGTGTGCAATAAATGACTTGCATTCAGATATTTGACATCCATTTCAGTTTTTTCAAAAGATTGGTTTTTACAGAATCACTAGAACCATTCCCAATTCTGACTTCTAACCTCTAAGAACAACATAAAATTCAGTTCAGGTCTCACATAATGATTTTACAGCATTTTGGTGATGTCCCTAGGCACTTATATGTTTGTTATATAATGCAGAAAATGCTCAGCTTATATAAACACAAACTATGAAGAGAAGTATTTAAAATACAAGGCTCTAAATATATCAGAACTAAATGTTCAGAAAAGTCAGTAAATATTGTATCGGTATAGTCATGCTATGTAGATCACTTAACTGCGTTTCTCACTTTTCTCCTGTAGATGGTATTAGAGACCGACTATTCAGGCTATTATTTTGTGTTGTGAAGTTCCAAAGCTCAGAGTTCATAGGGTATATGTCTCCATGGAAACGACCCTCTTTTCTGTCTTCATATCTACCAGCCATAGTGCAACCACATCACAGATCAGTTTTTCAAATGAAATCCACGAGGCTCAGGAGGAAACCCATAAGCAACTTTTCACTGCCAAAGTAGCTGATTACCTTGTGGCAACTCTGGGACAAAACAAATAACATTGATACAGCTATGTACCATTGAAAAAAAAGATTTAAACAATAAAAAGTCACCTGTTGAACCATTTCCATCTCCCCAACTTCTGGGTTATGCAATAACTCTTGAATAAAACAAAGCCAGTGTAGAATGTTTTAATTATTCACTTATTCTTGAGCTTCTTTTTATGTTCAGAAATCTTCCAGGAATTGTTGTCAGCATTTCTTTTAAGAATGGCATTTGCCCAATCCATTTCTTCTATTTTATAAAGTAGCTTTCTTGTTTTGAGATAAGTGATGGCAGATTCTATGTCATCAAATATTTTTGACTATCTTAAAGAAATATGTTTAATCTGGCTGGAAATAATAGATGAGATTTTATTTGTGCTTTTTAAAGTTCGTTAAGCATTGGCATGAAAAGTTTTATTTTGGATATTACAGAAGATGACTGATCAATATCAAAATGTATGACATTGTCTTTATATTTAATAGGAGATTTAGCCCATGCAGTCTTTAGCACTACCTCCTTATCATGTGATGATAGAAATTTCACTATAACAGATTTAGTAAAATTGGTTTTACCTTTTTTTGAAGAAGCCAAGGACCTGTGTGCTCTCTCTATCTCATATGAGAAAGCTTCAAGAAGCTGTAATACCTCAGGAAGCCAAGAAGTTAAGACCTTTTCCATATTACTTTCTTCGAAATTATCAGGTAGTCCAAAGATCCTAATATTATTTCTTCTTGGTCCGTTCTCTAGATTATCAACTTTTGTTTGTAAAAGGGTATTTTGTTTTAAGCAAAAGTTTATAATATGTTCACCTTCTTGAATTCTAGTGCCCATATAATTCAGTGAAGTTTCTATTCCTGTAATCTGTCTCTTTTGTTGCTTGAGGTCTTCATGTAACATTTCCATTTGTTGGAAACATTTTTCTTTAAAATTGTCCATTCTATCAATTTTTGTTGTCAATTCTTGAATATTAGATAATAGTGACTGAAGTTCCTTCTTAATAGTTATTTCTTGGAGAGTAGTTTTGGAGAAGCTCATGTTGTAGCCTGGAGTCAAAATATTTTCTCTAGTACTTTTTGACAGGAAAAATATAAAAATTAAAGAAATGTTTATATACTATCCCAGAGGACAGTTAAAAGATTCCAAATATGTAAAAAAAAATAGGATAGATAAATTAAAAAAATCCTGTCATAGATATTCTGAAAAGGCAGAGCAGAGATAAAGTGCTGTTATTCAGTGCTCATCTTGGCCATACCCCCTTCTTTGTCAGAATCTTGATGTCTACACAAATCAGAGATAATCCTGTAATTTTCCGCTTGCTCTTCCACCTTCAGATATCATAGTTGTCCTGGCCCTCCTTATGCGTCTAGAGATTTTGCCTGTATTCTCTTTTATTTATCTTCTAGAACCAGGGAAATCCATCTTGCCCAGTAACTTTCCTTCCTTTCATCTTGTATATTTTTATTTATTTTTATTTTATTTTTTTATTTTACATTTGTTGACCGGGATAGTCCAACTGGATATATATCCATTTTCAGCAGAGGCCTGGAGAGAAAAGCTCCACATACCAAAAAAGAGACAGTACATACATCACTGAGTGATAAACCCAGGCAGACTTGTTTAGAAAAATATAGACAGAGAATACAGGCAGATATCAATATACACAATGTGCAGACTTACATCTGATTGGCCGAGACGTATCAGAAAATGTGAACATAGAATAGAATCAGATTTCATAATTCACAATGCTTAGACATTCAAATGCTATGAGGCATAGATACTTGGCTAAACAGCAGATTGGGTAGCAAGACATGTATTAGTGAAGCTGTTAGTCAGGTTTAGAACAAGAGCACAGCCAATGAGATGTGAGGTATTTTTGAGTTCTCTTTTAAATAGGGGTAGTGAGGTTTCATTGGTAATGGTAGTAGGGAGTAGATTCCAGATTTTACTGGTTGAGATGGCAAATATAGCATTGCCTGCAGAGTTGTTGGATTTTTGGGTCAGTATCAATAGTTTATCAGCTGAGCATAATGGCCTGGGTGCTCTATGAAGGGTGAGAATATTTGTGAGGGCAGGGGTGTTATCAGGTTGATGGAGTATTTTATGCGCTACTATAAGCTGATTGAAGTGTAGAAGAGTAGGATACTCTAGCCATCCCAGTGCTTTGAGGTTGTGGCAATGGTGGGTCTTAAAAACCATGCCAGTCGTGAATCTGGCTATATGATTGCAACATCCTGATAATTAGTTGAGATCAGTTTTGGATAGGTTGATGAGTACAGGGGAGGCATACATAAGGGTAGAGAGGAGGTGTGATCTTGCAATAGCTACCCTAGCTAGGGGGTGAGGAAAAGTTTGGCTCTGTACAGGGAGACAAGTTTTTTGCTGACGGACTTAATAGTGTGATTTACATGTTTATCAAATTTAAGGTTTTTGTCTATTGTTATGGTCATCAGGGGAGATAATGGTGTCATTGCTATATTTGATGTTGAAGGAAGGAGGAAAAACTCTACAGTCAGGGGTGAAAAGTAGTAGCTTGGTTTTGTTAGGATTTAGGAGCAGGAGGCGATTAGCTAGCCATGTTTCTACCATGCTGAAAGGGGTCTGTTTGAGGATTAAAAGTTGTGTAGGAGAGGAGGTGGAGCATATTAGCATCGAGTCATCTGCATATTAGATGCAGGTAAATCCTGGAATGGTGGCATGCAGATTATTGATAAAGATAGAGAAAAGAAGGGGACCTAGTATGGACCCTTGTGGGACACCTAGGGTTAGAGGACATTGGGAATGCAGCTTGCTCTGCCATAAGACAGCCTGTTGTCTACCATTTAGGTAGGAGTGAAAGCACTGTATTGCGTGTTGATCTAAACTGATGGTTTGTAGGGTATTGAGCAGTAGCTGATGGTTGACCATATTGAAAGCTTTTTAGAGATCTAGGAAGAGTGCTGAAGATAGTTTGTTGTTGTTATGATGAAGATTTATGACATTAGAGAAAGATAGAAGAGAGAAGAGTATACAGCTTTCTATATTTTATCCATTGTCACTTCAGCTTATCTTTTTGTCCATTCTCCAGTATATATCCCTATACATTCTTTCCTCAGTTTCATCTTGAGACATCTGTCCCTTCCTGATAGTAACTCTGTGTAATATCCCCCATATATTTCCCTGATTAGCTCATCTTCTTCTAAATATTCTTCATCTTCTCTCCTTATCTGCCATACCTGTCTTTCTACCTGTGTCGTCTTGTCTTTCTTGGTTGGCTCTTTCTCTTCTACTTCCCCACTATGCAACATTTGTCCCACCAGTACAATGTTCATTATTTCTGCTTCTCTTATCTATTGTGCTTTCCTTCTAGTTTCATTATTTCCAGTTTCCTTCTCTGTCACCTATAGCTCTCTCTCCAACTCTCAATCACCCTTTTTTCTTTCTTCCTTCACTTCTTTCCTTCAGCATTTCTCAGTTTTCCCAACATTGACCTTGATCCCATCCCACCAATGTTATTCCAGTTTTTTCATGTCTTTCATATAGTGCTGTATTGACTATTTTATTTTTCCTTTCAGTGCTTCTCTATCCTCTGCCTCTTTCCATTTATAGCTAGCCTGTCTCCACCCCTTATTGCTTTTTTCTGTTCTTGAATACTGATGTTGTCTCACTGCTGCATGATCTGATATTTGTCTCTCACATATTTGAATCTTTTCCATTATTTTAATTAGCTTTTCCTTCCCTATGAACATGTGTAATGTACTTGCCTGTACAAAGTTACTTATGAAAGAGTATTCCTTCTCATTTGAATACCTTTCCCTCCATATGTCCAGACAGCCTCCTTCTTTCACTTTTTGTGTCTTGTCTTATCTCATCTTTTTGTTATATGTGTTTCTTTTTTCCCCACTTGTCTTTTTCCTGTTCTGTGTTGACATTGTAGTCCCCACCATTATTTCTCTTCCATAATTTCTTGTTTATGCTCAGCTTACAAAAACAAAAGAGTTCTTGTAGAATGCTTTTTCATCCCTTTTTGGTACATAAATGTTTCTTATTGCATAGAATGTTCCTTCCACACTTCCCTGCCAGATGATTACTTTCTCTGTGGTTGTCTGAAATGCTCTATAAAATGCAATTACCACTCACCTGCCCCCCCCACCTCCCACCTTCTGTCCATTTCTTCCTTTGTTTAGTCATAGGAGATCATATTTCCAATCTCTGATTTTCAGTTTTTATTCTTTTAATAAAACAATGTCTCTTTCCATTTTCTTTAACTTTTCCTATATTCTTCTGATGGATTTGTTGACCTTCCCCACAATGTTCCACATAATCAAATGCATTTCTCTTATTGTTTTTGCCCGTCCCTCCTCTCTTCCCCATTTGCTGCTATCCAGCATATCCTTTCTTGCAGGCCTATGCTCTGAGCTGAATATTGTGTTTTTATGGGTCGCATATGCCTCATTTCCCTTATCCCCATCCTAAGCCTCTAGATCCTTGTCCTTTGGCTCTTGCATGTGCATGGGTATTCCCTGGAAATTAACCTTTTAAGATATTAATTTGTTCCTTTACAGTGTCCCTCATGCTACAGCCAACATAGTAAAGATGTAAAAGTCTTTTTATATTACAGCATTTCAGTTTGTTGGTCTCCATTTCCCACTGTTGCACTCTAGTGCTGTGTGCTACTTTCATATGTGTTATAGTTCAGCATTTGTATTTTATATGCAGTTTTACAGTTTTTTTGCTGTGATGCATATACATCACTATTCCTTCATTTCACAAATGTCTGTGGGTTCTTTGCCTTAATTCTTTCTCCTGTTTCTCACAATATATTCCTTTTCATGGCCCCATTTGTTAAATTGCATATTTCTTCTAAGATGTAGACATTACACTTATGTTTACTGCAGTTTACTGAAATTACTAAGTAGTTACAAAAATGTTGCTTATCTTGGAGACTAGCACATATTTACCCAAGAGTTCCATTACTTATCACTGTCCTTGGAACTGATTCATTTTCTCTCATTGTTCATAAAGTTAACAAGTTAATAGTATTGCAATGAAAATGAATTAGTCACTGTTATTAAACCTGATCCTCATACTGACAGAAGCAGGACTCATGAAATTTAAGATGAACATAATTTTCCAGCCTCTGGACCTATAGTGCTCCTGACGGTTATCTCTAGGTGCTTTAAAAGAACAAGTCCTCCTCCCACAGAAATAAGATCGCAATAAGTTTTATTCGATGGATTAGTGTTCGTGTCAAGACTATTTAGTGAAACATAAAACATTTTGAGGTATAAAGGAATATGTTTTATATTGAAATATAATAAATTTAGTCCATTTGGTTTGAATAAAAAGGTAATTTGGCAGACAGTGGTTAAATGAACTATTATTTGGTTTATTTCCTTATTTTTTTCTTACTGGCTATTTTAAAATGGTGGGAGGAGTTTTTAAGTAGCCTGTTCAATTATGAAGATTGAAACTGATATTATCATTGCCTCTTCTTTCAACCTAAATAACTCTTCTATGCAAAACTGTAACTTTATAATAAGCAACAATGTCTCACATGACTTGCTTGATACATTGAATCTTCAGTAAGTTTCACTCAAAAAATGGCTCTACACAAGCTTAAATCTACCTCACTAGGCCCTAACCTTCTTCCATCAGAATATCTTCAAATTCATGCTGATACAATAGCCTATCCTACTGCAATACTATAAATAGATCCATAACTGAATCTTATGATGTCCTTCTATATCACTGTTGCAGTATCCTAAACAGAAGGAATTTCCTGCCCAAGGCAGCCCGATGCTTGTCCAGTATATTAAAGCCTAATTACCTTGTATATGCTCCCTGCACAGAATGTAGGGCATAAAAGGGATGTATGGATGCAACTGCCCAGAACTTATTTGCCACCAGTTTGAACATTATTATTGCTAGTTGGTCTGAATGCCTTGTTATTGTACTGAATATTTAGTGCCCCATTGTTTTTTTTTTTTTTTTTTTGCTACTTAGAGTTCATGTCATCCAAGAAAGGAAAATGTTAGTTTGGGAGACAGATTCCCCATAAAGATCATCATGAACAGCATCTGTAAAGCATTTGTGCCTAAGACATTCAAAAGCTGTTTATCTTCCCTGGCAATTTATCTTAAAACTAATAGCTTTAACAGTTATCCCAGGGTACCATGGCAGAATCCTTTAACCCCAAGATACTCCTGCTAGGTAAGAAGAAGGTCAAGAAGTCTCAGGTGGATTCTTTAGCTGTCCAGCCTCCACCAGACATCACTCTAGAAGTGGGTAATAACTCAATAGGTTATTCGACATCCACATTCATTTCCTCTGCAGCAACCCCATCAGAGGCCAACATGGATCAGTGTTTTTGCACATCCTCTGAGGCTTTGCAGGTTTCTACTATGGATGTTGAGAGGGAACTGCAGTTGGTTGTCTTGGAGGGTCCTAGATGGAATCTGTAGATATTGGTCAGGGAGGATGTTCTGGGCTCTCTTATCAAATCTCACCAAGGGTCAGAACCTCCGGTATTTGTTAGAGCTGATGTCCCTTCCAAGAAAAGACAAAAACTGACATCTATGTATCTGACTTTCTTCTCCATCTATCCTATTACCAACCCCTTTCCATCGTAGTTTCCCCCTTTTCTCTTCTACAGCCTTTAACCACTATATGGTATCAATGTATTTATTTATAGACTTCATCACTGATGATTGTATATATGTAGCATGTAACTAATTTGTGTACGCATTCAAGAATGTCCATATACAATTGATTTTTTGTTAACTCTGTATAGCTTTCCCCCCACAGCCTCTGCAGAAAATGCGTTTTAGCTCAGTCATATTATACCCAATCAACAAATGGAAATAAACAATAAAAATAAAGAGACAAATAAATAAATTAAAAAGAAAGCATTTTTATTATGGGGCATTTCATTGTTTTATATTTTACATACAAATTTTCTTGCAAATATAGAGCTAGAAGATATGCTACAGACAAGAAGTCCATCCAAGAAGGTAGACTGGAAAAGGAAAAGATAGAACAAGAAAAATGAGAAAGAAAGCTAAGATATGTGTAGGAAGAGAATGAGAGGGGTAGTGAGGACAAAGAAAGAAGGAATCAATGGGATGGATACAACGAAAAACACTAAAGGAAGTCTTTTTTTCTAGGCATTTTCCCCTCTTTCAGACCTTCGTCACTGTGGGATATGAGCCTATTCATTCCCTTGGATGAGGGGTGGTGAGTCCTGAGATTTGGTAGAGAGAGTGCTACTTGTAGTGGAGTTTGTGCTATCACAGGAATCCTAGGAATGGTAGCATATTTGTTAGCCCTTAACCATATGCTGGGGAACAAACAATGAACATAACTATGGGTAAATCACAACAAGGTCCTTCTGGGAATGCATTCACCCATGAACTTGCTAATGAGGGTTACTACTGAGTAGTGACCTGGTGATCTATAAGAACCCACATAGTGCACACTGAAATGCTACCCCTACACTGAGGAATTGTAGCTATGCACTTCCTGCTCCACTCCATCTACCCCCCTCAAGGAAGGGCATGTAAATCTACCCTCAAGAGTGCCATCAAGCACCAAGCTTCTAATTAACCTCTCATTACCTGGGCTGTAGTCAGGGCTTTATCATTCTATGTCACTGGCATTGTCAACTGGGATGGAAGAACTGATAAAGTACATATAATGACAAATAAACAAATTTAACTAAAGGACAGAGACAGTAGAAGTAGCATCAAGTGATAAATGGCAAAGATGAAAAACAAAAAGATGAGGGGGTGATACAGACCATGCCATAGTCGATAATAAGTCTAAGTTGGGAGGGTGGCCTAATGGTTAGGGTGTTTGCCTTATAAACACAAAGTGCAGAGTTTGAGTCTCACAAGGGACAATTGGCTAGGCTTAAAATGGCTCGCAAGGGCAGGTAGCTTAGTACTAATCTATGTACTTATGAGTACACTGGTGTTAAACAAAAATGCAGCAAATAATAAGGGTAAGCAGGAATTCAAGAAGTGTGATAAAAGTAAAAATTTTGTCACTGTTGCAAACAATTTTCTTACCAACCTGGGACCTGCAAATAATACTACTCCACAGATGCTTATAAAGACCTAAAGTATTAAGATGACAGTGTGACTTGCAAGATGGGGGCAACAGATGATGCACATATGATAGAGATAAAATCAAGATAAAAGAAATGATCTTGATTGTAAATGAGAAAAGAAACTACATGAGGAGATAAAAGGAAAGGGGGGACAGTATTGGAACTTTGGATGGAAAACAAAGATATGGGCAGGAAAGTGTCAGCACAGAGAAAAGGAGGCAAATACTTCTGATGCAAGGCTACATAGCCACAAAATGGCTGAAAAGAAGCACAGCATATAGTGAAAAACAATCCCCAGGATTCATGAAGCTTGCGCCAGGTGCAGGTGTAGTGTTGGCATTCTAAAACCAAATATGGCCACCGAGAGATTCAGGTACAAGCTGTTTCCACATGCACTACCTGTGTACGCTACGCCCGCACAATTCCTAGGCCCTGTATGCTAATTACCCCATGTGCAGCAGTATAGCATGTAAGTGAAGGCATGTAGTGATCCAGGAAATGGTGCAGGCATAGTGTAAGCATGCAGAAATGTAAATCGTAGAAAACGGTTAACATTTTTGCAAACATAAAATCGGAGCCATGACAGCCGACCAAACACATATATTATATTGTTAATATATGCTAATGGCTAAATATATAGCCATTGGCATAAAAAAATGTACAAAATATAAAATTAACATTTATTATATATAATCACACTATAGCGATGTGGAAGTGCAGGGCAGCGATGCACAAAGGGCATCACAAGGAATATATAAAAATATAGAATGAAACTGAAATGAAACACATATCACGATTTCCCCATAATAGTCAATGGCAGGCATGCTACACCATACTCATGGCGCAAGGGTTGCTAAGGGGCAGTGACAGTGTTATGTGCAGTAGCTAGGAATTAGTAGGCAATGCCATGCAAATGAGAGGAGTAATAGTGAATCGCAGATTCCCCGCTGGTGTAAGGATGCACCTCACAGCGTAGCATTATAACACCGAGGTGTGCCCTTGAGATAAAGATGACATCAAGAGAGGGGTGTATCGCCATTGCTGTAAGCACATTGGAGCATTGATAAACTGGTTTGCCCCTAGCTAGGCAAAGCTGCAGGATAGGGGTGTGTTGATCTGGCCATAACTATGCTATGCTGAGAGTACACAAGGTAACTGAGTATGCATGTGAATGGAAATGAAAATGTGCGTAAACCCGGTAAACGGATTTGTGTGGCGTGCACTGCAGCTTAAATAGGAAGGATATAGGAAAGAAATAAGGAACCGCTGCAGCAGTGAAATTGGAGTAGAAATGACTAATTAACACCTAGGAGTTTACAGTGGGCCATTGACAACAGCTAACAAGGCAGCAAGCAGCTACCTGCAGAACAGGAAAGGGGAGGGGCTGTACTGCAAAGAAAACAGTAAAGTGTTAAAGCAGAACAAAGTGGATTTGCAGTATATCAGCTACAAGGCACATTTTGCCATGACTGGGTAGGAAAAGTACAAAACAGGAAAGACGGCAGGTGGATGCATGCCTGATAATGGGATGGGATGCAGGTCTGAAATTGAATTAAAGGGCAACAGATTAATCAAGGCAGGCAAGCAGATCTCCACAGTAAAGGCCCCACACTTGCAGTACTCATTGCAAAACCCATAATTAAGACACACTGCAGCTGAAATAGTTCATACACACAAATTGACATCAGCAACATCCATAGCACAATAGTATAAAGTGTGAAAGCACCTCACACACATTTGTGTATTCCCATACACTCTGCACCAGTGGTGTATACAGATGGGGAACTTTTAGTATGTACATGTTAGGGGCTGCCATAGCTTTGATCTACCAGCATGTGTTGGAGACTGAAGGTGGTGTGGAGGGTGATGCACACGACCACCTCAGGCACCAGAGGAAAAGAAGAGTGTACAGACCCAAGGTAACCTACCAGGGACTACATGATCTGGAGATAGTAGAGCATCACAGAGTGGACAGGGACATCCAACAGCAACTTGTGGAACTGTGCCAGCCATGCCTCAGAGCCAGAACAAACAGAGAGGAACCCATCCCAGTGGATACAAAGGTATGTGTAAGCCTGAGAATACTAGATACAGGTACCTTTCAAAGAACAACTGGGGATATCATGGGGATCTCACAGGCATCAGCATCCAGGGTACTACACCAGTTCCTGAATGCCATGTTATCACATGCCATTGAGCACATATACTTCTCCCGAACACAGAAGGAGTTGGCCAGCAATATGCGTCTCTTCCACCATGTGCCAGAATACCCAGGGGTACTGAGTGCAATAGACTGCACGCACATACACATCAGGTCACCACCCAGTGAGCAGGGTAGGCACTGCATAAACCACAAGGGATACCCCTCCATCAACTGCCAGGTCATGTGCAATGCCCAGGGCATTATCATGGATGTGTGTGCTGGCAGCCCTGGAAGCTATCACGACTTCCACATCTGGCATGCCTCACAGCTGTATCAGTTATTTGCCAGGGGGGACATCCCAAATAGCCACCTGGTGGGGGATGATAGCTATGCACTGGAACCGTGGATGACAACTCCCATCAGAAATGCACACACAAACATGCAGGAATGCCATAATGAGGCACACGCACACACCAGAATCATCATAGAGCGTGTGTTTGGGATGCTGAAATCACGGTTCCATTGCTTAGACATATCTGGTGGAGCCTTGCAGTACTCTCCAGGCACGTGTGCCCACATCTTCATAGTGTGTGCCATGCTACCAATATGGTCCTGCAGAAACAGCTGCAGCAGGGACAGAATGGTGAAGGCCCTCACAACCCACCACCATTGCCAAGGGCTCCACAGGCACAGAGGTACTCAGACCACAAACACCCTGAGCCAGCCCCAGTAGGCAGACGGAGGCATGCCCAGTATGACCATGCCTTGGTAAAAAGGGAACGTATAGCACACACACTGACAGTGTAGACACCTAGGGACTGACACCTTTCTCCACCTGCACACACAGTAAAAATGGATGGCACACACACAAGACTGCCTGTAAGTTGTCATATATAGGCAGTCTACTGTGTGCATCCTACATAGGCAGCCGTCAACTATTGCACACACAACTGCCATTGGCACAAGGTAAGTCAACACCTGAACAGTAAATTAAGCTATCAGCATATGCAGATACTGTATGTATAGATTCATAGGTAGGTACTTGGCCAACTGCCAGAGGCCATTCATAAGCCAAGCCAAAAATGTGTCAGCTTTTGTCACTCCATTGAGTCATTAACTGTCCCTCTGTGGAGCAGAGCCAATGGTGGGATCCCCGGGATGCATCTACTGTTCCCCATCCACTCTTCAAGGTTTCTCTTGCAGAGTGTTAGTGAGGGGCTCTGTATAATGTAGTTAGGGATGTTGTTCCAAATTATGGGGAATGTCTGTGACAAGAATCTGTCCCTCCAGCATCTTCCAGTTATTGTTGTGGCAAGGTTAAGCTCACTACAGTGTGTGCCTCACTGTGACATGGATTCCCATAGGTGGAGCATATCCATTAAGCCTGAGTTTGACATGGCTGTGTTGGCCAGTGGAAATTATCTCTGGGTAAACAAGATGCCACTGAGTAAAGCAGGAGTTTTTTCAGTCTGGCTGCATAGGCCATATGGTGGAGGCCAGTATTCCCCTTGACGAGGTACATTTGTGGACCTCCCAGCTGTTGGGAGTGTCTTCTGAGGTACATCCCAAATGGAATATTATACCCTATAATGGGACTGATGAGTGATGAGTAAAGGGGCACTATAACCCCAGTATGTCTAGATGAGAATCCTTTAGTAATCATATGGCCTACATTGAAGGATGTCCTAACTACTGTGGAGATATGACTGTCAAAGGGGAGATCACTATCTACCTTAGTCCAGAGATACCCCATTACCTTGTCCGTATTAAAGTGGCTGCCACTTATGTGTTAATATATGGGTGCTTAATATTCCACAATGAAATGACCATGCAGTTAGTGGCACTTGGCTGGAGGCTGTGATGTTGACACCCTGTGAAGTTCTCTGTGAGGCCCCTTGAGGGATGTCTGTGTCAGCTGGACTATCAATCATGGTTCCCAGTTTGCAGTCATTGCTAAACATGGTCTGCCGTAGTCCACCTGTGTTTGCCTGTACCTTTGAGAAGTATATGCCAAACAGTAGGGCTCCCAGGACTGAGTCCTGTGGGACACCAGTCGTGACTGGTCAAGAGTTGGACGTGGAGATCACTAGTCGTACCATGTTGGTTCTGTGTGCAAGCCCATTGGCAACCCAACCTGTGATATATGGGTGTATGTACAGGATGGTGTGTTTATCAATAATACCTGAGTGGGGCATGGTGTCAAAAGCCTTGGCGAGGTCCAGGTAGTATGTGTGAACCACCTCCCTCATCATCTAATGTCTTGCTGACTGTATGTAAGACATCAAACAGGTTCAGTAGGCATGAACTGCACTCGACCAAGCTGACCTGGGTTGAGTCACGTGTTCGGAGGTTACCAATGTCTTTGTTAATGAGTGCCATGAGAATGCGATCCATACCATTGTAGGCCAGGCTAGTCAGGCTTATGAGGTGGTAGTTTCCATGGTCAGTTGTGATTCCACCTTGATGGAGGCATGTAGCCTGTGGAGAGGCTGAGGTTGGAAAACTTAAGTAAGTGGGGGGGTCAGGTTGTCTTCTACAGTTTTCAAGATGCAGTCTGGGACATCTGCCTCCACTGATGCTGTGTTCTGCTGTTAGAGAGGGCCATTTCCACCTGTGTGTCTCTGATGTGTGGGATACTATACCTTTCGGGTAGTGTTTTGAGCTCTTTTGTGGGTGAAGTATGCACTGAATGTATGTGCAAGGATGCTGGCGATATCAGTAGGGTCAGCATATTTTGTGCTATATTTCACCGGCACAGTGCAAATCTGTGTCACCACTTAGATCCTTGACATAGCCAAAGAAGGCTTTGTGGTTATCTTTCGAATCCTTGCATATTCTCCTGCTGATGTTAGCCTTGGATGATGTCATGAGGGACCTACGTATCATACTAATAGTGGTCACAGATGTCTGCCCTTCGTGGGATTCGTTGTTTGTCTGGAACACTGCCCTACTTCTGTAGTATAGCCTGTATATGGCAGAGGCCCACCAGACTGGTGTCCTTGTCTAGGAGGAGTGAGTCTTGGTTTACCAGTGATGGCATGATCCATACATCTGTGTAGGTGCTTATAGACTGCATTTGTACATCTGTCTGTATCTTGAGCAGTGTTTCCCCTTAGCATGGGGGCTGTAAAACCCCCTACCCCTGTCACTAGTAGTGTAAATTTAGCTGTAGGAAAGGTATACACTGTGGTATCCGTGGGTGGGGGAGATGCTTTGGTGCAGAAAGAGTGAATAGTTCATGGTCAGATCTAACCAGTGACTGGTTAATCTCCGCTGTGGTGCACTTGTTGCCCATGTTGGTGATGACCACTTCTAGTATGTTTCCACCCCTCATTAGGGAGGTTACCACCTGATACAGGACATATGAGGTGATAAATTCCAGGAAGCGCTGGGCCTGGAAGTGAGTACTGGAATACGTTTTCCAGTTAATGGCATGGTAGCTGACATCGACCAATGCCAGGGTGTGCATGAGGACTGTCATGTTCTCTACTGTCTCCAGGTAGGTTGAGTGGTGGTCCTGGGTCATGGAGGGTGATCCATAGCAGGTTACAGTTTACATTGCAGTTGTAGCTGATGTTAGCTGCACGTGGATGATCTCAGAGGTATCATGCTGCCCCACTAACCTGGAGGTGTGGGTATGCCTTATGAATATGGATACAGCCCCTCCATGTCTGTGTCAGTCCATATTCTGTGGCTGAAATGCGTGGTATGGGTTGTAGTCTGGTAGTGCTGGTGTACACTCAGGAACCTTAAGACAGATCTCAGTTACTGCACAGATGTTGATGTCCATCCTGAGGAGTGCTGTGAGTGCATGCATGTTGACATCACAACCCCTGGTGTTGAGTAGCATAACCCTCATTGATTCTGCTATTGTGTTGTTTATGTAGCTGGTATTCACCTTCAAGACTCTCCTAAATAAGGCACCGTGGGGGTGCCAATAGCCTTGGCCAGTATTCCAAAGTCTAAGGCTGACACATAGGCTGGTATGGTATTGTTGCATGCATGTTCCCCATCTGTGTTTGTTTTTCATCTTTCCTGTAGGTAACCTACTGGCAAGCTATAGAAAGCCTTAAACTTATACAAGTCTTCTAGCTTCCAAGATAGGCTTCAGCAGTGACTAAGTATCAGTGTTCTGTATGTTCTCGCTGTACTTATCTGTTTCCTGACTACATGGTGATTTCTCACAGTATACTGTGATCTGAAGGTCTGTTTATTCACATATTATGGCTGTGTTGGCCTGCACTTTAGAGGTTCACAGATAGCCCTACTACAAGGGCAATTAGAAGCATAGATACAGTGGGTTGGCTTTCTCCGCACCATTGATGAAGTAACTGAGCCTCTGTCAAGCATAGCCAATGAAGCTATTCCAAGCAGAGTTGCTGGAAGCTGTTGAAGACTGGGGTTGTGGAGGGTGATAGGGGCACTTAGTGATCTAAAGAGGGCATGTTAATGTGACAATTCAACACCATTCAATTTCCCCAACAGGTCTCACAGCTATCAAACTGAACAGGCTCCCCCACCCCCTGGCTGTATGGTTCTGGGACACATGATCCCAGGGGTGTATATTCTGTTACCCATTCACACAACAAGGTTTCCCTTGAAGTGTGTCAGTGATTGGCTATGCCTAATGTGGTTAGGAACGTAATGTATTGTCTCAAAGTACATTTGTTATGTGTTGTTATTTCAAGAGTAAGTGAAGCTCAGTGAGTTTGGGGGCCTCCATTTTTTGCTTAGCCTAGCTTACACAGAAATCATCTAAAGAGAAAATAGGCTGAAGCAATGTTAATGTCAACAGTGTAATGGTTACAGCATCTGCATAGTATTTGTGCATTCAAGGTCCCAATCCCAATAAAGACAGGAATGTTTATCATGTTCAAAAGTATACCATAACCACAGCTTGCATATATAGGTAGCAATTGTCTGTATAATAAACATTCAAAACACCCATATAAACCCATGTGTGCTGGAGAGTACAGTCAGCAGAGAATGTAATATTATGTCAGCACATAATGAGATGTTACTTCACTGACAAGTATATATCCTGAGTAGTTAGTGGATGTGGCCGTGTTTGTGTGCACAGGTTATACGTTACAAAGTTTAAAAACGAAATGCCACTACAACAGAGAGACCTTAGTTAAAAGAAATGAAGTATGTAGAAAGCCAACTTCGGACTCAACACGACTCAGCAAAACTCTTTAGACAAAAACAGGATGTTTATTTGGTAAGCGCTTTCGCGTACCTTCCTGTACGCTTCCTCAGACCATGAATATTTCAACAAACTAGTGGCTTTTTATACAATGACATGACACACTTGATTGTTTAATAACAATTAAACACAATAAGCAATTTGATAAAACAATTAAAACTTCAGTTTAAAGGGGACATTCTTTAAAAGCACATATATAGTAGGAACTTGAATTCATATGTAAACTAAATGGTTGCTAAGCCATCACTATATGATAAGTAAGTTAACTTATAACATGTATACTAACCAAAAAATTGAAAGTAACTCAAACATGTTACTAGCAAATAAATACTGATTTAAAATTGAATGAATGTGTATAAAAATATGTAAATATATAAATATTAATATAAATAGGTATACTTTCATGGTCTGAGGAAGCGTACAGGAAGGTACGCGAAAGCGCTTACAAAATAAACATCTTGTTTTTGTCTAAAGAGTTTTGCTGAGTCGTGTTGAGTCCGAAGTTGGCTTTCTACATACATTACAAAGTTTGTTTAACTGTGTTTAACCGCTGCTATAATGTCATACAAACAGTTTTAAACATGCTTACAACTGCTTAAAAGAGCCTTACTCTGGAGTAAAAAGAATTTGTAAAGCATCGTAGGTGTTGAACCCTGGACCACGCACTCTATAGTCATGGGACTTACCACTAAGCCATCTGAGGTGTATGCATGCTGCGCAGTCTTGAGACTACACCTTATACCATGTGCATTTCACTGTAATGATCACATATGGGACAGTCACTTTGTGTACATATGTACAGTACATTGTATTGTACTGTAGTTTGTGAACCAACACATTCCAGTCCACGTATGTATTACTGTTACAAATTAATATGAAATATATATATATGCATGCCAGTGATGTCTGCATATCTATATATATATATATATATATATATATATATATATATATATATATATATATATATATATACAGTTACATCAATAGTCATATATATAAACATCTATGAACACACTTCATGACACAGAAGCACTCCAAAGGAATTGGAGTGTACACAAAACACATGCAGCTCTGGTATTATAACTATTAATATTAACCTAATTCACCATAGAAGGGATGGTTGTTGTATATGTGAAGATTGGGGTGGGGGAGGAATGATGGGTAATGCAATCATGCATCAAGGAGGGCCTGGGTCTGATGTTCAATAAGTGAACTCATAATACACCCTGTCATGTCACATTGCAACACCTAATTTCACAAACATATGAACATTAACATGTATCAGACATATGTACATCAACTGACTGTCACATTTGTTTTCAGTAGTGAGGAATGCCTGTAGTAAAGTGTATATTCTAAACTACATAGCATTTGTACATATTTCAGATGCCTTACTGGTAAAGTCAGTGACTGTGGTGTTCATGGTCCTGGGTTCAAGGGCTGTTAAGTTATTTTGAGGGCCAGAATAAGGGCTGTTGGATGCAGGCGGATTAAAGCAGTTGTAAGCGGGTCTGCATGATGGTAAGCGGTGCTGAAACACGGTAAACGGAGAAGTGCTTCACAGGTTTAACCTTTCCTTAATGTCACGCAGACCATGGGCAAACCTGCTTACAACCACGTAAATCTGCATTATTCACACTTTCCCTACCAGTGACTACTCTGAGAGGTAAAATAATCACACCTTCCAGGATTAGAACCCGCAACCATGTACTCCATCCTCAGAGTAACCTAACACTAAGCTACTTGTGATGTACCTATTCTAGTCATGTATGCAGACAGTTTAAAACACAAAAGGGAGGAATGTGCTGAAATCTGACAACCCACCATGTACCCAATTAAAGGTGTATGCTCATATATATATATATATATATATATATATATATATATATATATATATATATATATATATATATATATATATGTAGATAGAGAGAGAGAG
>NC_056727.1:341102126-341259626 GCF_019279795.1 Protopterus annectens | reverse complement strand
GTTATGCAAATGTGTAGTGACCCTTGTTACAGGGCTGGACCTCTCTAGTACTGTTTGCAAGCAATAACAGCTGTGCATGTGTACATGTTATGCAAATGTGTAGTGACCCTTGTTACAGAACTGGGCCAAATGGCTATGTGCACACCTAGCTAGAGTAGAAACACACTGGTTGAACTACCAGGTTTGTGTAGCCTAACCTCTCATTGCCAACCTAACAGCCACCTACACATACTGTATGTAAGGTAGTGCACAGTACTGGTAATGAAACAGGTTGCATATCATCTTTAACTCCAGTGTAACATCTGCAGTAGGAGTGTAAGATGTAGGAGACAGCTGCCCATGTGTAATAGCCGCTTCATAGGTGATGGCTTACACTATCTGATTATATCCTGATCATGTTGATAGTGGCATCAAAGTCTATTGATACATAACTCTGTTTGGAGAGTGGGTGTCTATGCCCAACAGAGCTCATGGTCCTGGTGGGTATGTGAGTATATACCCAGAGAAGGAAACAGACCTGTAGACACTTGCATCATCTGTAATCAACTAACAGGAGGTGATGTGCTCCTCAGGGGAGGAATGCTGCTAAAGGTAACTACAATGTTTCCACAATAGCCAGTGTTGTCACGTCCATAATGCAAATATTTACATGTGAGCATCACTGTCTAAAACATCTTCCTAGGCAATACGTAAACTAAATACAGTACTTGGTACTTGTAGTACTGAATGCTCATACAGGCATGTCCACTAGTGAGCTACTGATATTTACTAATGTCAGCTTTGTGTATGTGGCAATCCTGGGGGAATGTAATCTCTATGCCATGTACACTGCCAAATAGACCTAACACCACATCCCACACATTGTTTGGGATGCAGCTACAGGGGTAAGCTGGAAGGCAGCCCAGTCTACAGCCATGACTGGACTGGATATTCATGAGGTGTAGGTTAACACATGCATTTCATCATCACAACCAACACATGCTCTTACCAGAACACAGAAAGGACACCCACACACAGTACCAGAAATCACACACATTCACAGATGCATCTAAGTATCTGGCCTAACAAGGGACCTCCCAAGCTGGAAGAGACAGACACCGATATACACAAACTGTATGGCATAGTTTGCATAATTGTGCCACACCTCAGAACACGTGGCTGGAAACATGCCCAACAGTGCTCATTTGTGAATGCAAACTCTAGCACTATGTTACACACCAACCTATACAAGAGCATGCATACTTTCAGCTGCCTGTCTGCCATGATTACACTCAGACCATCTTTTGAACTATACACATGGCTCTGGCATATTCCATGTTGTTGTGCAGGACTTGTGATGCAGCAGCCTGGACTGCATGGAAACACATGTAGGAGCTGTCAGGTCTTGTAGCCCATGCAGGTAATGTCCCAAGGCCTGGGTAGCATTCTGCCATTGGCCAGAATGATACTGCAGTACAGGGACAAAAGGATTGTATTCCACAATTGTCTAGTGTAGTGGTGCAAGTCAAAGGGTATCCAGTCTCTGTCTGCCTGGGATAACATGGTTGATAGACCATGATGCTTTGCCAGACAGGGCCTGCACCTGTCACCCCTGGGAATCTGGATAATGCCTAGGGCTCATGCTTCCCCTATAGTGACTTCATCATGCACAGTTCAAATGAAGGTCCACTGCTGTTACAGGAACAGCCAAGCAATAAACTGCGGGTCTCACTACACAATGATACATGTCAGAAACACTATATGGACATACATATGTCAATCCTTAACATAGAGAACATATCTGTGCAGTGGATGAAACATGTTTCAATGCTCTGGAGAGCACAAATGCATGACCATGTTATAACACATACCTCACATCTTGCCCATTATCCTTTATTAGAACACATGGGCCGCAGGTGTGTCCATATTCCTGAAGGATATGTACACCCCCATGCTAGTTGCACTTGCATAACTTCAGATGCATTATGGTGAGCAACTACCTTTGTGCCAAAGTGAAATTCAAGTTGCATCTTGCGACAGATCACCCACCATGCCGCAGATTTCCCAACTGTCATAATGTGCTGTAATGGGGAAGATTAGGTCTGAGACAGAAAACCATAATAATGGCTACTCTCAACTATTCCATTATGAAATGGGAAGACTCCTCATGTACCAACACCTGCGCTCAATGCATGTTGGATTCCATCAACCCCAATGACTTGGATCACAGTAGTCACGCAAACAGGGCTAACAGTATGCTACACATAGTCAGTCTCCAATGTCAATGTTATGTTTCCTAAGAGCAGAGTGGTGACTGTCAAGGCACCCATGCAGATGGACAATGCATGTTCAAATGCTGAATCCTACACAAATGAACCTTAAGCAGTCACATACGTGCAATGATTGTGCCATTGAAACAGAACCAGGATTCAACCAAACACAAACAAGAAGGCAAACTGATGGTACCATGCTTTAAACTGTACCACAGAAGGTAGTAACTGCTGCAAGAGTGAACACACATGACTGTAGGTGATCCCTGGTCAGCCTCAGTAAGATGAAGATACACCATAGAAAACCACACAAAGCTACTGTGAAACTAATCAGCCACATATTATGAGGCCAAGCACAGACCATTCTACAGCTGTGTCATTAATCGTAATGGCAACGACAAGACCTGCCGTGCTGCACAGTGCTATTGCATGGGAAGTAGTACACCTACAGGAATAGCACTTGTTCATCCAGATGGGGTTTTGGAGAACCCAAACCCACTCCCAACCCCCCCCCCCAACAGATACACTTAGTATTATATCCATGTACACTACAGGGCCCCTGTAATAACAACTATGCAGGTACAAGCTGCACTCTCTAAAGCCATACATACAGCTTTCATGGGACCTGTCAACATCCCAGGATGTATCCTACACAAATGTAAGAACAATCAGCTATCCACATACACATCATGTTCAATCATAGCTCCATGTCAGGCTGTGTACACACCGAATGGTGCACAGCAACAGTTAGCACACCCCACAAAGGGGGAAACACCATTGATAATGGGAAATAGTGCACAACTACCCTGCTGAGTCTGGTCTGTAAGGACATGAACCGTGATCAACGTATTTGATGTACTCAGTACAGATGTAGATGACAGTAGGTTTGATTCACACTGCATATCATGACATTGCCAGGTCGTAGGACACAATCACCCATACTGTGCTCAAGCTACACTCAGTAAACTAGGTGTATATTCCTATGTCACTGGAGTGGTTGGCAACTGGACTGCTGGCAGAACCAATACTACAGAAGGTGTCTGACTAAAACACGCACATCAAACCAGTGCCAGACACAGTAATGCAGGGTTCATTCCTGGTACTCCATCTCTTTGTTATCTATACCATGCAGACTAACACAGAAGGCATCAGCCTGTTGATGTTTACAAATGACTATGAACTAGGAACAATAGTTGACACAATGTGTGCTGTATTCAACATACAGAAGGGCCTTTGTGTGTCAGATGTCTGTTGTGTACTCCCCCTCTTTGTTATCTATACCACACAGACTAACACAGAAGGCATCAGCCTATTGATGTTTGCAAATGACTATGAACTAGGAGCAATAGTTGACACAATGTGTGCTGCGTTCAACCTACAGAAGGACATTTGTGTGTCAGATGTGTGGTGTGCGATGTATGGCCACAATCTGACAGCTAAATATTGCATTGTCATCCCCTATGTTAAAAACCCTGTACCCATGAACTACCATCTAGACAGCAGTCAACATAATGGCAACTGTGTGTACGGGATGCAGCTGGACAGTAGTCTTTCCTTTGATAGTTACTTCACCACACCAGTCAGGTAGTCGTATGTGGCACCCCTAATCATGACTGGGTGCCATCCAGGAATATAGAGATAATTGCTCAGCCATACTCAACACTCATGTGACCCATAATAGATCACATATTTCCTATTGCCCATGTGTAGATGGCCTACACTGCCCTTCCCAATCCCTAGCTGCACTATGTAGCATGTAGCCTACCCTGAATAAAGCCATGTCCAACCCAGAGGTGTTGGACATGCTACACTTAACACATCCTTATCTCAAATAAGCACATACTTCATGGACATCCACCTTTCTAGTACAAGGATCACAACAACCTGACAGATCTCTGTCCCATACACTTAACATACTCTTGCCATACTATGCATCCGTGTCCAGCAAAGCTGCACATCGCCCCTCTCTGTGACATGGTGTGATGACCGCATGCCAAATATATCAGTAACCCTGTGGATCAATTCTGTTTCACTGCTTGAACTGGCCACTGAAATTTACCTGTCTGTTGCTTACAGCTAGGTAACCTGTCTGCCTAGGCTCATCAATGGCCCAGGGCATGTAGCCTACTAGATCACTATGACCATACATGCTATAATTGATATCCAGCTCTGCAAATACCATCAGGCTAGCTATTGTCCCATGTGTTACACATGTGCAACACAGGCAATACATGCCAGGATGCTACACAGCTGTACAGTGCCATGTAGATGTATATGGCAAAACACATACATGCTTGTAAGTCTGCAGGGTCACAGTTCATGTCCCTAACGACTACGTATGACTATATATGTGACATGTGCACAGCATTAAGGTCGATTGCATTAATGTGAACACATCCAGGCATGTGCTGATAGGTAAAGACACCAGTACAGGCAAACAGACATGCTCATGTCAAGACAACATCCACATGGAGAATGAGCAATGTCATCGCATGACACACACATACATATGGTGATAACATCACATCACCAGTAAGTGTCAAATGTGTGTGACTTATACATGTCAGTGGTGTTAGTGTCATGTAGATTTGCAAAGACTTATTTGTAATCTTAATAAATGTGATACACGTGTATGTTCAGCTGTACTTCTGTACTTTTCTGTGAGTTACTGTGACCTGTCTCCATCATTATGTCTTTCAGGTATGCCGCGTAGCAGGCTGCCAGCATACAGCTGCTTGGAGGATGAGGTCCTCATCCCATACCTCCTTGACAACCATACAACAGTCTTCAGCCATGTGCCACAGGATGCACAGTGGCAGGATGCCATGTGGTAGGAACTCTGCAGGAGGGTAAATGATGTTGGCGGTCACAATCGCATCTATCAGCAGGTGAGCCAACACTGCACTGACTTCATAAGATGGGTGAAACAACGTGCTAATGCAATCGCCAGGGAACAAGGTGCAACAGGTCAGGGGCCACTCACCCAGCCCCTACTCACATGTACCGAGGATCTACTGGCCAACTTGGGGACACCTGCTGACCTCCATCCACAAGCTATAGCTGGTATTGTGGAGTTGCCTGGTAAGTCATTACTGAACAAATAACACAACTATATTTCACATAGTTACATGTGTTACTGTACAATATGTAATATAACATCATATGCAAGGCATGTATGCACACATGCCACATACTATAGTCTGGTACTCTATGTATGCACAGATGTGCATACTCCATAGTATAGAGTATTGTACTGGCTTATGTGCTAACATGGACATTGCACCCTGTAGCACAGAGGTGCATACTCCATAGTATAGTGTATTGTACTGGCTTATGTGTTAACATGAACATTGCACCCTGTAGCTGTCACACAGGTGTGGATAATGATCTTACTGCTGTGACACTTCTGTTTAGGTATCTCTTGCATTTTGCAGTGACAGCAGCCTGTGTCAGGTGAGATTGTTATTATTTACCAGGCTTGATAATGCATGGATCATATTAATTGCATGCTATCTGCCATAACACACGTACACATAATGTATGGTGGTCCTGTTAATAGACACTGGTCAGTCCTGCAATGCATCACAGTGGTTATCTATGTGAAATAATTGAAGACTATATGAAACACCTGCACTAAACCTTCCAAACTGTTATTGCCAGATGTGTGGACAATGGTGAATACAATGGTGGTGATGTGTTTCACTGTAGGAACAGGTACTACATATCATCATTACACATGTTGGGAATATGAACAGTATTGTATAGAGAGCATATGTGTGCACACTCTAAATGTGTTGGAGCTGGAGTATGACCGGCCCACAGGATGCACCCTTGTGGATTATACCCTTGCTATGAATGTCACACAATGTCATGTGCTATCTGACATGTCCATGTCATGTAGTGGGCTGACTGCAACACTGCTCAACTATCCTGCAAAACATGATGTCTCACATCCCATACATACCACCCTTTGTCTGCATAACCCTGTCCTCAGTGGAGCATATGACATCTATGGGTGTATGTCATATGGGATAACACTGACATGTGAAATAAAATGGCCATCAAAACCATTGGACAGAACATGTGTACACATGGCCATGGAGGATGGCCGGACACATGAAGCAACACACACAGTAGAAGTGATGTACATGTGTGTGCACCCTGTTGTACATTGGCTCGACAAAAAACAACTATGGCCTTTGTGCAATGGTGATATTGCAGATGTGAAACACTAAACATCATACAGACCTGTGCACAGCTTGTGTAGGCATAACATGAAACCACCACATAACATGTCTTGAACATCTTGAGTGTGTCATGACATGAAAGCATTCACCTATACAGTATCCAAATACATACAAGTGTTGCACAACATACACATACAACCCCATCAGGCCACAGATACAGTACATTCACCTTGCTGGTGTCAGACCTCATTGTCATGCCTGCTCCTCATGTGAGTGAGGTACACAGATGGCATGTGGGACATAGAGTACTGCTAAGTTAGCCATGTGTGGGCATAGTTGCCAGGCATCAGTAATATGGTTGCAGATGTGCAGGGGTGTCATCCATGTACCCTTCTGTGACCTGTGTCACACATTCCATATTAGGGTTTAGTGTGTATACACCTCAGTGATGTGGGTCACATTCCACATTAGATATGTATTGTATGTGAGCATAGCCATGGTTATGAACTGTGTCAGTAGCTCATGCTGTATAGCAATTTTGATGCCACATAATGCCCTGCAATGGCTATGCACATCAGCTCAATGTGCAGTATGTCACTGCATATTTGTAGGGTGGACAGACAACATTGCATCAGCTGAAAGCTCATGTTAGTATAACACGTCCCTGCATTGGGACACCATTACCGTAATGTAGATTGGAAAGGACACCATTGTGTTACACATGTATGCATGTCATTCAACATGTCAGCAGAAGACATGTCATGCTACATGTGATTGACAAGGTCATACGCCACACAGCAGGCTGGTGTATTGTAAACCTGTGCTGATCTATGGCACCATTGCAAAGTAGGGACAGCCATGTCAAACAAGTGTGTACAGCCACATGCACAATGTCTAGACTCAGCTCAGGGGTAGGGGGAATAATGTTGAACAGACATGCACTGCTTTGGGGGAGATATGCAAGCTAGGGCTCAGGCAAACATAGTATTCAGTCGACATACCCTTCTGCTCATGTCCTCACATATAAGGGCAGTGGTCAACACAAAGCATCAGTGGCAGATGGACAAAGGTCAACAATGGTCCATTAACATGTGGTGTATGTTGCACACACCATGGCAGTGTGGTGCAACTGTGCAAAGTGCATGCATTGTGTTGCAGGCATGGGGCATAGGCTACTAACACAAATGGTGCAATAAAGGTATGTATGCTAACCACCACTATAATTGTGTAAGGTGCATGCCATCTGCTACAACACATGCATGCTGTTGTGTGCAACTCAGGGATGTATGATAACTACCACTATAATTGTCTAAGCTGAATGCCATCTGCCATATCACCTGCATGTAGCTTGTTTGTGTGTGTGTGTGTGTGTGTGTGTGTGTGTGTGTGTGTGTGTGTGTGTGTGTGTGTGTGTGTGTGTGTGTGTGTCTGGTATAATTTGTAATATACAGCTCTTGTCTTCCCCTCACAGGTGTTGATGTAGGTGCATTGCTCTCCACCTGATGCTAGTGTCCCCACAGACTATATCAGTGATGATGATAGTATGATTGAGGCACAGGCAAGGTTGTCAGGCTGAATCTGTCCCATTGGTTGCCATTCAACCTGTATTCCCCCTCATCCTTGCACACAGTTCCCCTGCCTACACATACCCCATCACCTCTGGCCATAGAAGAAGGACAGTTGGTGGGTGGTAGCATGGAACAGGGAAGTGTGGAGACTATGGAAGGTGTGCCTGCACACCATGATCCTAGTCAACTGACTGGTGATGTCCCACACAGGCATGTGCCCAGCACTGCTTGTAGGAGGATCACTGGCCAACATGCCCCTGCAAGATAAAGCACATCAGCTGGATTCACTGGATGCATGTTTTGGGCTGTAATGGAGGCACAGCCATGTGCTGAATGGCAAAACAGAAAAGATCTTAGGCTTCAGAGGGCTGCTGTCCATTCATTAACTGACAACATCCAGGCACTTGCAAATGCTCACCATCATCTTGCAGATGTTTTGGATAGATGATTGGGTGACATGGTGGGAGTCCTTGACTGTGGCATGTCAATCCTCGAGTGTGGAATGTCTGTGCTGGAACATCTGGTGGGAGTGAGGTGTCAGGCATGTGGACGTAGGTCAGCTACATCACCTGTTGAAGGTCTACATGAACATGCTACTGCACATGCCTGCTCCCATAGTGGCAGTAGCAGCAGCAGTGCAGCTGGTGCTGTGCAGTCCACACCAGGACACAGCAGGCCACATGCATGTGGTCTTGGACGGTCCCAACAGGGACACAATTCCAGTGGACATGTGTCATCAGACAGTACCCAATCTGAACCTCTGCCTGGTAGTGCCAGTGTAACCCCTGGCAGGCACAGGTCACATGGCCATGGCCAGACACCATGAACTGTGAAACCGGCCTTCTACAATCTGCAGCTGTCAATAATACCCCTGTGTAGGCCAGACACATGCCAGACCTGTGTGCCTGCATGCAGAAACACTGGAAATAAATGTAGGGCACCTCAACACACACGCATAACATCCACACATGCCCAATGATATCACAGGCCCTAACACACACACATGATGTCATCCAGTGGCACAGCCTAGGCCTCTGGCAAACATTATCACCCTGTGCATATGATGATGCCTGTGCCACATCCCTGTCATCCACATCGGTGCAGGGACATGCTTATATGCTCTGATGCACAGGGTGAACATTCTAGGTAGACAACTGTAGATTAATATTGTTGAGTAGTGTTAACAGTCAGCAGACATACCATGTATTACAGTTTTAGAATGCATTGTGTATGTTTGACAGTATGCATTATGTGTAACAACACTAACAGCATGTCGATCTTGACGTTCTGCCTTCCTCTTTCAGGTGTAGTTGTATGTGCCAGGGGGTGTCGGTGTTTGCAGTTAGTGTCCCATATGTACATGTTGACTACCCACAGGTCAGTATGACAATACCTGCATGCACTTTGTAGCTTCCACATCACAGTTGTATTCTCCCATGTTTCAATTATGCTTACTGTTCTAATGATCCAAGAGCATGATAGCTGTGTAGTAAGCTATTGTGTTCAGAGCCCTCACATCCATAGTGGGTGACATCACAGGTATAGTTACCTGGAGCAGGTAAAAGAGTTGTATGCTGGATGACAAGGGTAAAGGCCAGTGGAAATAGTGGCTTCTCATTGGGAAGCAGTAATACCCACTGCCATGACAGCATGCAAACACAGACACACCCACACACTCAGGGATTCACAGACACAGTAACACACACACAGTTGCCAGTGCTCGGATGAGAACCCCTGCCTATGTGCATATTGTCATTATAGCACAACAGAATTACAAGACGTGCCACAGAGGTTACACATGTGCAGGTAGATGGAATGGCCTAAGATCTAGGACATCGACAGGGATACTACAGTGCAGTGAGTGTATGTGAGGAGGGATGCTAGATTGCATTGAGTGGATGGGGGAGGGGGCATTAACATTTCACTATGGTAAAATACAGCCTCACTCCAGGGACCGGACAGCCATACACACACACACACACACACACACACACACACACACACACACACACACACACACACACACACACACACACACACACACATACTGAGGCATTCACAAAGATATGCACCTATGTCACACACATACAGATACTTTACATGTGTGAGGTTCAATCACCTGCCTATGCCTTTTTTTCTACACTTTACTCTGTACTGATGTCAACAACAGTGTTCAAGAGAGTGATACCATGTGGGATGTATTCCCAACCATACATTACATATATGGACATACACACACCCACACATGTCAGTACTGTGAATCCAACACCTGCCTATATCATGATAGATATTACAGAAGTACTGCACTATTGCATCTGGTATAAAGCTTACTAACTCTTTCCTTTGCCAGCTGTACTGATATATGCACAATATATGCACGGGGAGGTATTAATGTTACAGGTGTTATGAGGTTTGCCTTCAGTGTCACCCTTACAGCATTCTACATTGTCTGTCTTCCACTTCAGTTAACAAAACCTGACCTTAGCAGTTACACAGGTTATTGTAGGACTGGTTGTAACACACCAGTGAGCTGTCCTCAGTAATCATTCATCTGCAAAGAAGCCCCACCACTTAGTAGTCATGTTCAAACATATGTCCATACCTCATGTACGGCTCACTGTACTTAGAGCATATCACCATATACAGTTAGCAATGTTGACGCTGTATTGCAACAGCATGATGTACTAAGACAACAGTCACCTTCAGACATCAGACACTGCACACACATGGAATCTACACAAACATCAATACATGTACACATATGCGGTCTACATCAGTAAGTGCACACACAGGTCAAGAGGATACATTCCACACCTTCCCCACGCCATGTGTGAAACATAGTCGAGCATTACACCATAATGGATGTTGTATTCATGTACTGGTAGGACACCACCACCTTCACTGAGTAGCCAAGTGTACATATATGACAACAGCACATATCAGCAAGACACACACAGCATTATTCCATGTCATGCTCCTACAAACTGTTACTTGACAGTGCCATGGTGAAGTCAGGGCACTGCAATAGTCAACAGTGAGCACATCATATTTGCCACATACACCTCATGTTTACTGGAAGAGTGCCAGCAATGTGCTCTGTTAGAGCTAAACAGTACACTTATTCAAGCATGTGCAAGGTCTGTGGCTTGTAAACATCTCACCCCAGCATGTACTGGCTATTGTGGTGCTAAGGCTAATGTCCAGACAGCACACAGCATGCATTTCTTGCAATTGTTGACATGGGGTATATGTAGGAGCTGTGGCCACACATGGCTGTACATGTCATGAGCATATCACCTGTGACTACTCAGGAACATATAGAGCAGAGCTGGATTTCCCTGAGTCTGTCAATACAGGCCTTGTGTAGGTCCTAAGATCCTGTTATTTGGGTATGTTTGTAAGCATTGCATTAGGTGGACATGTCTAAACACATACATGCCACATGGGGTGTTGTATGATATGATAGGTGCCATGGGAGAGGGAATATTACCTCTGTTAACATAGATATCAAACCTTATGTACTGTTGGCATGCTATCTGCCATGTGCATGTATTTAATGACTGTAGCCACCTGTATGTAGAAAGGATAATGAAAGCTATGGTAATGTCATTTATGTTGTATGAGTGTGGGATGTACATATCCAGGGCAGGTACAGTTAGGTCATATCCAACCATGAGGGTGTTGTTTACTGGTGTACAGTAACAGTCAACCGTGTTAATGCTGACAACATCTGAGGGACCATGGTATGTGTACAACTGAGCTGGTTACAAACAGTGGTATTATTGCATTGTATAACACATTATGCAGCTGTGTCTGTACATGGGTACTTTGCACAGTTGATGTAGGCCTAGGTACAGTCCACCAATCAAGGGTTATCTGGTGGTCTACCATACTATGTCATACCACATATGGATGTTTGTTGGTAGTCTGGGGACAAGGTGGTGGATGTATATGAGGATGCAACCTAGAATGCCGCATTTGCCACTGTCACCTGTACCTGACTCATCTGTGATGTGTTATGTCAGAGTAGTGGTCTTTACATGTGAGTAGCCTTTATGAATATGTGTACACCACCACCTGGAATGGTCCATGCCACTGTTATGACCCACATGTCTGGATCTGAGTTATATGGTGGTAGTGCAATTGTGCACTACAGAGCCTTCAGCCAGGTGTTCCTCACTGCACAGATGTCAGTATCCCCATTGTAGGTTCTACATTGAGCAAATGGATTACTAAAGCCACACATCTAGCACTGGTTAGCATAAGCATCCAATGCAATTGTCTTGTAGGTGTCAGGGTGTTACTTCTGGGTGTAGGACATTTGCCTTGGAATGCGGCTATATGGGTAAATGCAACCTAGGTATTATCCACACACACGTGAAACATGGGTGCGTGTGCTCTGTGTCGAAGGCTTGTCATTTAGTCATGACAGCCTGGAATGACAGACACTGGACAACCTCATAATAACAGCAGGACATTGGTGAATTGTTTTGGTCTAGCAGTTGCCTTTCATACCATGACATCACTGCAAGTGACAGTAATGTGCTTGGTAGCAAATACCTCATGTAAGGTGACGGACAGCAGCAGAAATTGTGTATATGACCAATGTGAGATATACTTAGGGTAGCAGTCCTGCTAATAATGACAACTACTAACACAACTGGGAGAGGTCATCTTGACACCTTCACCTCAGAACCATTACACAATGTGGCTCACACATTATGCTTGCACATGCCACTGTTCCATGTATAATGCCACTATCCACAACCTGCTATCAATGTGTACCTTTCAGGGCAGCAAGGTGTGTGACACATGCTGTAGGTAGCATCCACCTGTGTGACCCAGGTAACCTATTGTCTGTCACGTCCACACATGCATGAATGTGTATACTTAACATATATATATCAGCACTTCTTGTACATGTATGCATGTGTATCACACAGCACAGACACAGATATATCATTTACAGGCCACATACAAGTATCAGGTAGTAAACCAGTATGATGCGCATAAATACTGACAGGTAAGATGTACATAGCTGTAAACCTGTGTATTTACAATAGGAGTCCATTACAATGTTTTCTGTAAATGTAAGTGTATGAGCATTCACACTGTGGCCTTCTGTGGTTAGAATTGGAGTGCATCCCAAACAGCCCTGTGCTACTAAGTATATGAGCGTACCCACTGGCACCTTGTGTAATTTGAGTCTGTGCATCCAATAAGCCCTTTGTTACTAAATGTATGAGCATGCCCAGTATAACCTAGTGTAGTTGTAGTCAGAGTGCATCCCAAATGGCCCTGTGCTACTAGGTGTATGAGCAAGCCCACTGTAACCCTGTATAGTGATAGTAGTTGTCCATTCCATAGATGGCCATACTCCAGTTCAGGTTCCTGTTGTGCTACAACTATACCTCTCAGGTCTACCTGCAGATGATGTGCCTTGTTTGTGCATACAGGTTGTAATGGACACCTACTTTAAACACACAGGATTACAGCTATGTACTTCATGACTGTCATTCTCCCTGTTGCTATCCTCAATCATAGAAGGGCAGTCTGACTGCCTTAGAATGTGTAATCTTTGTGGTGCATCTGATAAGTGTGTAGTACTGTTAGAATGATCTGTAGATAGGCAGGAGTTCTGATCCCTTCACTGGCAACTGTGTGAGTGTGTTTGTGTGTGTGACAGCAAATGTCTGAGTGTGTGTATCAGCAAATGGCTGAGTGTGTGTGTGTGTCAACAAATGCCTGAGTGTGTGTATCAGCAAGTGGTTGTGTGTGTGTATTTGTGTCTGCATCCTGTCATGAGAGTGAGTTTTGCTGTATTCCAAAGAGATACCATCTTTTCCACTGGCCTTTATCCTTGTCAACTGCTAAATCTCTCTCTTCCCCCTCCCCACTGCAAGTAATCAGTCCTGTGATGTCACCCAGCTCAGAAGTGAAATCAGAGTAAGTGTAATTGTATGTGTTCTGTGGCACATACCCCAACTGCATACCAGTGTACTAGTTAACTTTACATAGGCAAGACGTGTATGCACAATACTGGCAAGTGTGTACGTGTTTGTGTGTGCGACTACCCTGTAGCCAGGCATACACGTGTAATGTCTTTTAGCACACCATGGTAGCCATCAGTGGTGACCGTTGTCTACAAAGTATTACATAGTTAGGAATAGTGAAGAACACACAGTCAAGCATGACTACAGTTGGGTATGTTATTTTCCTGTGCTATTGTCGAGCAGTGACACAGAAGTGGTCGCTGGGGGTGTAAGTCCATACCCATCATTCCCCCACCCTAACTCCACAATCCCCTGGGTAGATTACATTAGCCATCATTCCCTACCCCAAACTCCACATACACAACAACCATTCCTTCTCTGGTGAACTGCTTAATATTTAAATGTTATAACACAAGAAATGCCTCTGTTTTGTGTACATGTCAGTTCCTTTGGAACCCTTCTCTGTCACAAAGGGTGTTCAGATGTGTGTGTGTGTGTGTGTGTGTGTGTGTGTGTGTATATATATATATATATATATATATATATATATATGTGTGTGTGTGTGTGTGTACACATCCGGTAGGTGTATATATATATATCTATATATATATATATATATATATATATATATATATATATATATATATATATATGTAGTTATGACAGTTGTACAGATGTAGACTTGTCTTTGTTATTTCACAGAGTACAGTACATTCAAGGGTACTGTACATATGTACACAAAGTGACTGTCCCATTTGTTTTCAGTACTGTGGAATACCTGTAGTAAGATGTGCATTATAGACTCCATGCAACATGTATACAACCCTGAAGGCGTAGTGGTACATCCAGTGACCTCAGTGTGCATGGTACAGGGTTCAAGATCTGCAAGCCTTGTTGATACTGTCAATTAGGACTGCATAAGACACTTTTAAACAGGTGTAAATGTGTTTTCATGACAGTAAGCAGTGGGTGCACGCAGGTAACAGACATGTACAACTCGCAGTACACTTGAAATGCCCTTCTTTGGCAATCCTGCTGATGTCACTCACCTACAAATACACCTCTGGGACTACTGTAACCCAGTAATCTCCATGGCACATGCTGTAACTGCGTAATGCTGTAGTGTGTAGTTTGGTAGGTGTTCTAATCCTAGACTAGTCAACTGTGTGTGTCTGCCTGTCTATGAAAGAAACAATGCTTTTAGAGTATGTACACTCTTTACAATTCACATACCCACGTTTGGCAATTCTGATTATGTCACCCACCTAGAAATATACCTCTGGGACTATTGTAACCTAGTATTCTCCATAGCCCGTGCTGTAACTGTGTATTGCAGTAGAGTGATAAACTAGTTAGGTAGGAGTCTTATTCCAAGAGAGGCCAACTGTGTGCGTCTATCTGCTTGCCTGAGAAAATCACAATGCCTTTTAGAGTATGCACACTCTTAACAGTTCACATAACCCCCTTTGGCAATCCTGCTGATGTCAACCACCTAGAAATAAACCTCTGGGACTTTTGTAACCCAGTAATCTCTGTAGTGAGTTGTATAACTGCATAATGCTGTAGTGTGATAAGCTTGTTAGGTAGGGGATCTAGTCCATGAAAGATCAACTGTGTGTATGTCTCTGTCTGCCTGAGAAAGGAACAATGCTTTTTAGAGTATGCACACTCTTTACAATTCACATAACCACCTTTGGCAATCCTGCTGTTGTCACCCACCTAGTAATACACCTCTGGGACTGCTGTAATCTAGTAATCTCTGTAGCACATGCTGCACATGCTGCAACTGCATAATGCTGTAGTGTCATATACTGGTTAGGTAGGGGTTCTATTCCAAAACATGGCAGGTGTGTGCATGTGTGTTTGAATTTCAGAGTCTGTGTAGAGGTGGCTGTGAGTGTCTAACCACTATACATGTTGGGAAGTGGATTTTGTAGTTTTCCTATATAGTGTCCGTATTATATGTCACAATGACCACCTCACAAGGAGTACAGATATCAGTCAGCCAAGGGACTGTGTTGGCAAGCCATACCCCTACATCTGGCAAAAGGCCTGGTGAACAAAGTATGCAACCCTACTATTACCCGGAATACGTTCTGAACCCATGTGTCATACACAAACACACTTGCCTGGAATATCTCGCTATGTTGCTAGTACCCTGCACATTGACGATAGATAGTAGGCATGGTGTGATTGCAGTGGGCTGCAGAGAGCATGGCACCCTGTACAGCAGTACAATAGGCACATAATTGCGGACAATGTGCCTTCACTATGTTCCCCACTGGATGCCTGCAACATATGTGGTGCCATCAAATGTGATCCACAGAAACCATACAATGCCTTACACATGTGCCCTGTATGGACAGATGCCACTGACACCAGGGAGTACCTGTATCATGCTATCAATGGAGGTGCAGGGTCAACCTGCTGTCTATAAGCAGGTCCTGCCACACCAGGCCAGTACTGGCATATCTGAGGATAACAGTCTGTGTACACAACATGTGCCAGCCAAACCAGCTACACCTGTACATGTCACTATACATTAGTGTAGGATGTGCACATCCCAGGCAATGTCGATGTCAAGGACTATCAAACACAGACATGGCATGCATTGCAAAGCTATGGCCATACACAATGGTAACCAGGATGTCAGGACAGTTCATACAATACCCATCTGTGTGGGACATTGCAGACACTACACCCCTGTACCACACTGCACACTATTGTCGGGTGGTGCGATGCCAAGGATTACCCCTCACCCAGCCTTGTACAGCCATCTTGCACAGCCAACCACTACACATCCATGAAGCAATGCACACATGCATGTCAGTGCTGGCACCTTGTGTCTGCGTGTGGGGTATGATGCTCCCAACCACAGTCACACCCAGTATAACTCCCATTGGCATACTGACTGATGTCAGACATGTTCACATGCCCTAGCCCATAGAACCTCCGGATATCCCCTGTGGTGCATGTAGTACCTGTGCATTACTGCAGTGTGGCAAACTAAGTAGTTAGGAAGTGTATTTGTGGGCCTGGCAAAGTGTGTCAATGTGAGTCCATTAGAGGGTGTGGTTATGTTGACAATGACATCAGTTCATGTAGACAGCCATGTGTGCTACACCTAATGTATGCCTACTATATCTCTGTTGCAAATGTCACTCACCAGCACACATATATGTTCTTATAGCACACCAACATGTCAGCTTTGTGGCACATGGAGTAACTGCATGCAATTGTAATAGTAATGACTAATCAGTCAGGGGTTTGAACCCCCTGTACTGGTAGGTGTGTGATAGACTATGCTTAGGTTTTAGTCTCCAAGCCCTTCTCTGATGTACTTTACCTCTGTCTGTCCCTCCCACACACTGTCTGGTGGATGTGGAGTTGTACACCTGCTCAGCAGCAGCTTGTATTTTGTAAGTGATGGTCATGATCAGGTGATGGTCTCTGCACCAATTGCAGTCCTCCTTTAGCTGATTGCATGTGGAACAGCTGTGATGATGTTCCCATAGCCAATCACATGGAAACACAGTACAATATCTAGGAACATCATGTTGGTGTTTGCCCATGACAGTCACTGTGAGTGGTACCTGGATCTGGTGTTTGGTAAACGGCATCACAGATGATATCTGGATGTTCCTCAAACAACATACACAGTGGGAAATAGCCTAAAGACAGGAGGGTGATGTGCCAGACATAACTACAGCATGTAAGTGTAACTATGCTTCATTGAGACTACTGCCAGTTTAACAAGTTGTGTTTGGTAATGGCTATTCTGCATGTTTTAAAACTAATAAGACAGTGCTTTGTTTGTGAGGGACCCCCATCTCTAGGGCCATCTGTGGACTGAAAGCACATCTGTGAAATGCAGGATCATAGTGTGAGGACTGCAGTCAGTACATGGTGATAGTGATGAGTTACTGCCATCACATCCCTGATTGGACATATGTTATATGAAACAGTGGTATGTCAGACACTGTCTGGGGTTCTCAGTGACATGGCAATAATGGGCCACTTTTCATAGCTGCAGTCACAAGTCTTCTAAACTTTATACAGATGTCATGCAGTATATAGGCATGTGTTGTGCTCCCTCTGCAAATGTATACCATCTGTTGTGTTGGATTGATGGTCATATCTATGCATGCTGTTATAAGTAATCCTGAATGCTGTTGACTATTACTAAGCCATATCTGTGTTTAAACTGCAACACCATAGGCTGTATGGGTTTGGAGGTCCCGGCAGAACCTCCTGTCCCACTTCAGCTGGCCATGGCATTGGGCACCAGCACATCAGGGGCCCATCCTTGGACCTCCACCTCTGTTGGCTCTGCACCATCTTCAGGTGGAACCGCCACTGAGGATGGGGCTTGTCCCCCCTGGGACCAGGTCCAGACAGGAACATGTCCACTGTCGTACAGTCCCAGACGTGGTGTGTAGGGGGCTCAAAAAGGGGTTTCAAGGCCAGATACACCAGCTCGAGGGCAGAGTGTCACATTTACAGGGTGAGCCTGGCCCTCCTGGACAGTCCCCCAGCACTGTCACCTTTGTGGCTGTTTTGGTGCAGTGGTGGCTGCCCATGGCTGGGGACCTCCATCCCACTGTTTCCATCTGGGGGCTCATAGGCTTGTGACTGCCGAACACCCTTCCCCATCCAAGGTGTATCCCCCCACATGTGTCATATACCGACCCCGTATGCTGTCTTGACTGTCATACTACTCAACCTATCCTCCACGAGCATACCTACTCTCCTTCCCCCACATCCCACTCTCACCCTACAAAAACAAAAGGCCAATCAGTTCTTAGAACAACATTTGCCCCATACATAGCTGTCCATTTCACACACGTGTCCACTGGATACATGTAACCCTTTTAATATGCATCACAACAAACTCCAGTTGTCCTCACCCATGTCTCTCAGGCACATGATCATGGTATGCACATGACTCCTAAAGGTTCCAGGTACATGTGATGCAGACGACCCCATTGCACACACAACACTACCGGTCCAGCTATGGTTACCCCATTTACCTTTTTCATGATGATGATGTCACACACAGCAACTTGCAATAGTACTGTTCTCACATAATGACTGAACAGGAACTGTTGTGTTAATGTAAATAAAATGCACAGAGTGATGTATTTGGCCAATGTACAAATGTTTGCATGTATTAATGACACATGTCTGTCTAAAGGAGTCTTGATATTACATAGGACAACACCACTACATAGTACAGGCATTGCTGGTGTTTCCCTTTTCATTCCTTTGTAATGCTTTGTTGTCACATGGGATGTTCTTGATATATCTATATATATATGTATGTATCTATATCTGGACATAAACACATGCACATACATCTACATGATGGAATACATTTCCTATACTGTTAAATGACTTTGCTGGATGATATGTTTGTGACAAGATCCAATGTCTGTATATCTGCCATGGCTTAGTGGTAAATCACAACAGCTGTGTGTGCAGAGTCCTGGTTTTGAGCCTTACAGAGGCCATTTATTTTGTTGCTGGGCAGAACAAGGCCATTGGATATGGAGTGATTAAGGTACATTAAAGCAGTTGTGAGTGGGTGTGCATGGGTTTGCATGGATCTAAGCAATGCTAACCTCTGGTTACAGTTTCTTACACTCAGTTAGCCCTACATTGCTTCACCAGTGTAATACTCTCATGCTGGCGGCCAAACAGGCTTACACCCGCTTGCTCCCGCACTTGCAAATTTACTGCATTTGGTGTTTGCATCTGACATTCACACTCCTGGGTGGGAGTGAGGACTACAATATTGCCTTGTGATGCCTATTACATCGGATTACATGCCTACAGTATCGGGAATGGCTGCACATTAGGAGAAAGCATGCCATTCAACTTTACAGAATCCGCGGCCTGTCCAGAGTTTGATTCATATTATTGGTGTGTTCCTCTGACAATCTGCACCTATCTGGCTAATACATGGGAACTGACACTCTTCATTACAAACAAGTAACTGGGTTTTGCAACCCACATCCTTCAGCCGAGTCATGCTACTGCATACCTAATATTCTATCATCTTTCTAAGGTTGTCAGTGGAATATGTGCTTTGTGTCCCTATCAGACCTCTCATATGATTGGGGAAAAATGCCAACTGAATTAGGAACATGTCATAACAACATCAAGGGCACATTTAAAGTATTAGTGCTATTAACCTGTCACATTGAAAGACTCAGAGCATATGAATTCATACACATTTTCTGAGGTAAATGATGTTTAGAACTCTTAATTGTCATCATTATTCATTACGTGTAATTCACCACCTTTCCTCCAAAAGTCACTAGTTTTAGGAGGGATTAAGTGGGACAGAGTTAGAAACTGAGTCAAAATTAGGGACATCCCTGGAAATCGGGGACAGTTCAGAGGTATGGTCCCTATTTGTTCCCCCAATAGTTTATGTCCTGTCCAGTGGATTTGCTCTTAGGGGTTGAAAGGTTTGGGCATCAGCTATGCCCATTTCGGAATATTACTTACATCCCCGGGGCAATAGTAATACGAATGCACCAGCCAACACCTGCATGCCTAGGCCCATAAATGCAAACTCATAGTTCCCCCACCTGCCCCTCCTCTGCAGTACTCATCCTTACTGTGGGTGCAGGTGGGGTATAAATACACCACTACACACTGCCCACTCTCTGCATGTCGGGACACATGTCATAAGTTGTGTCAACCCATGGGTTATCAGGCTTGCACAGCCTGGTTTGATGAATCATTACTGGGACTGACTCCAATGATCATTCATTTTTGGGTGTCCCACAAGGGACATCGATGTCTATGTTTCAAGATTAGACCTGGCAAGTCTCTCCCACTGGTAATATCCTGCTGGTGGTCTGGGAAGCAGTGGTGTGTTTACTTTTATCGTGTGTCTGTATGTCTCACTGGCCTAGCTGGGGGGTGGGAGGGGGTTGATGCTACGTGTTACATGTTTGTTTATTGGATCCCTCAGCCCCATATGCACGACCTGTTAACATATGTAACTCGTAATTGCTGTATCATATCCTAGCTATATACATGCGTATATTTACAGTCACACACACACACACACATACATATATACATTACTATATACAGATATATCTGTATATGTATGCATACATGTATGTATATATATATATATATATATATACATATATCTAACAACATATGGGTCAATGGGTGTCTGCATATGTATATATCTATTTGTGGGTATGTATATGTATTCTGTCTCTGTATGTATACATTTGTACTACGGAGAGGGAGAGGCTTATCTCTATGTCACTATGGGAAGATATACACACACATATCTCTACATATATACATCTACATCTGGTTATTCCATTCCTTGCCATATAGATTAGACTTTGCTGCAGTGGGACTCATAATGGGTGTGGCTGCTCATTGGGTGACACCTCTGCCCAATGAACACGTTTGCTTACATTCTTAGGGCTGTCCATATCGACCCACATCAGCCAACACCTGCACATCTAGACCCATAAGTAGCTACCCATAGTTCCCCCACCCACACCTCCTCTACAGCACCCATCCTTACTCTGGGTCCTGGTCGGTTCTGGACACACCACTACACGCTACCCATGGGTCCTCAGGATTTCCCACCCTTGTATTCCGGGTATGAATATACCCCAGCCAGAATGTTCAGTTTATCACCTTCTTTTGGTCTTGCCAATTTTTGGGGATTCCTGCAAGGGACGCCCCTGTCTGTGTTCCAAGATTAGAATTTACGGGTGCACTGTGTACCACCCCCCAGTAGTATCCTGCCTGTGGTCTGGGGATAAGTGGACTCTTTACATTGTTTGTGTGTATGTTTCCTGGGTCCGGCTGGGGGGGGGTGGAAGGTCATGCTACATGTTTCATGTTTCTTGCTTGGGCTCCTCACTTCCATTGGCATAGCCTGTGAACATATGTCATTCTTGTGTGCTGTTTCCTATCATAGCTGTATATCTGTGTATATCTATGTGCACACACACACACACACACACACACACACACATATATATAACTATATATATATATATATATATATATATATATATATATATATATATATATATATATATATATATATATATATATATATATATATATATATATATATATATATATATATATATATATATATATATATATATATGTGTGTGTGTGTGTCTGTGTGTGTATCTGTAAAGCAATGCATACCCAGTGCAAACGCACTTACACAGGCTTACGGGTGTTTATATATGCTTAAACCTGCTTACTAGTGCCTTATACATTATGACACTGACACTTCGCTCCACTTAACTTTTAATTGTTATTTTGCAGGTTATACAGCGGACAGATGTCACAATATGTTCATGTACAGATTACCGATGGTAAATGGTATGTGATGCAGTGGGATTCGGAATGGGAATGTCTGGTCATTAGGCGGTTGCTCTAACCAATACACTATTGCTGTGCTGCTTCATTTGCATATATACCCATATACCCATGGCTCCTGGTTCCTCAAATACCCACCCCAACGCCTCCCTAACACTGCAGTCATCCATTCTCCAGTTCGATTCGTGGTGTTTCCACACCACTACACATTGTTCATTCCCTACTCCTGTAGACCCATCCCTTCTGTTGACTCACTCCATGTATCCTCAGAACTCCCAAACTTTTAGTCCACAAACATTGGTGACATGAGCGATCAAGAGGACACTATTCACAATTTTTGTGTTGTCCCACATGGGGCACGCATGTGTTTATGTCAAGATTAGACTCTATACTTCATTGCATCCTTACTCCCGTTAACATGACACTACAATAAATTAATTAGTATGACTGTGGTAATGCACACATTACACATGAGAGCCTAATTATCTATTTGTTCGGCATATTTCTTTTACAAATAGACCGGTTTAGTAATTGGCATTGCCATAGCAGGCAGATCACAGGAATGATTCCATGTGTGGGAAAGTCCTTACATTTGATTCTTTTCAGCACAGCACTGACTTCCGACATTGTATAACCTTTTGTGTTTTAGCAGTTTTGTCCCTTCTCTCTTACGCACAACCTATTATTCTATCTACTGTCTAGGTTTGTAAGGGCACATTCATGTTATTTAATTCTGCAAATGGAATGAATGTGTTTCAGAGAGTGTACTTCTACATATTTATGTCTGCATATGTGTATGCATATATACTTATAACAAACTCGCTGACCTCCATGGAGCGGTCAAATTAGAGCCAGCCCATCCAATCCTGGCACGCCTGGCTCCATAATTTCATACCCATGGTTCCTCCACCCCACCCAAGTTCAACATACATGCATACCATCCATTATCCAGTTGTTATCACAGCCATGACACACGTCCACACATTGCCCTCTCCCGAGCGTTAGGGGCCCTACACATATGTTTTCCCAACCCACCACCATTTAGTCCTTGAACATACCTGCCCTTGCTTGTGTAATTGTCGGATGGCCAAATAGCCTATCAATTTTTGTGCAGTCCCACGAGGGACTACCCTCTGTGTGTAAAGTAGACATAGCAGATCAGCAATGTTACTCCCACTGGTAATATCCTGCCTGTGGTGTGAGTAGCAGTGCTTTGCTCACTCCTGCCCAGCTTGATATGACATACGCTGATAGCGCTATACAATACTGGGGTTGCTGTTGATTCCCTTCTCATTCCTTTTGTATGCTTTATTGTTACGTTGTTCTTTCTTCATATATATATATATATATATATATATATATATATATATATATATATATATATATATATATATATATGTATATGTATATATATATATATATATATATATATATATATATATATATATATTATATATCTGTACATACTTATATACATTTCCTATGCTGAGCACTGCTTAGACCCACACAAGCGCACTCATACTTGCTTACTGGTACTTATATGTGTTTACTGCTGCTTATTTGTGCTTACACCTGCTTACTAGTGCCTTATTCATTATGACAGTGCCACTTTGCTTGAATGATATTTAAGTTAAATATCTCATGCGATACTCTTTACGGCGGTGGTGGTGCTGCGGTAGCGTTGTCGCCTCACAGTTAGATGCTGCCTGTTCGATTCTCAGTTAGAGCGTCTTCTGTGTGGCGACATGCGTGAATGGGCATTCCTTCATTGAAGGTTGTGCATTAGGCCCGGCAAGCCAGCACGTAAAAATCTACTCCCAATCATTAGCGGACCAGAGTTCCACTGTGGCGACCCCTCACAGGGAAAAGCCGAAAGAAACAACATCTCATGCGATACTCTTTATGTCGGTTTTACAAAACGACATTCATTCTACATGGAAAATGACATCTGCTATTGTTGGGCTTGAACCATGAATGCCTGTTCATTAGGGAGATGCTCTAAACACTACACTATTGACATTTACATTGATTCTGCATGTTTTTCTCTATATGAATGAATATGATGTGTAAGCTACGCTCAGCAGAGGGCAACGACGTGCAAACATGCTGCGCTTAGCTTAACCTTCGATATTGCAGCAATTCAAATGTATAATAGGGACACGGGGAATCTAATTGTGAAAGTTCTAGGGACAGGGCTCAACATTCCACTATGTGCTTGTGTGT
This sequence comes from Protopterus annectens, assembly GCF_019279795.1. Lineage (NCBI taxonomy): Eukaryota > Metazoa > Chordata > Ceratodontiformes > Protopteridae > Protopterus > Protopterus annectens. The sequence continues at coordinate 341,235,018 of NC_056727.1, read as the reverse complement.
TTACTACTCCGATTTTATTTCACTGTTTGTGGACACTCTTGTATGCTTAGCATACATGTCTGTATCCATGGACACTGAATTACTGACTTACTATTAGAGGCGGGCTCTACTAGTAGGCATAGTAGGTTTTGCAACTGTCGGGGCATGTTTACGCCTCCATAGAGCACTTGTACATGCCTCTGTACTCACACACATTTCCTGTGCACATCGAGCGTATAGCGGTGCGCCCTCATACATATTCATATGGTGCTGCTGCACCATCTGTAGTGAGGACACTCGGCGCAATGCTAAAACCGTCCTTGCGCCTAGCTTCTTGAATCACGGGGAGTGCATTATGAGGGCTCACACCAATCTTTTGGAAATGGTCCATTTTTTTATTTGTCCAAGCTGTTTATCTATTTCACCTACAGCTGTATGCAGATAAAATCCAATCAATCTCATTGATGCATTTTTCACTCTTAAGTCTTAAATTAACAAACAAGTTGCAGTTCCTGTATTTACATCTAGTAGCTTAACATCTTCATTCTTAATTAACACTATAATTTCTGAACAAATGTATATTCCCACATTGCACATAAACTCCTTCCTCTGCATATTTCTAAACTGTGCTTTTTTTTCACTATCCAAAATTCTATTAAGAGGAAGAAGAAAACAAACCATATGGATAGTTTCCATTATTTTCTTTTTTATAGTATTCACTTCGGCATTACATAAATGTCTCAGTTCAAAATATGACTATTCAAAAATACTATATTTTCCTTATCACTATGTGAGTATGCATGCACACTTTGTTTTTATTTATGAATTTTATAACTAGAGAGATGATGTGGTCTGAGGGCCATTTTCTTGCAATAACTTGACTGTAATGTGTTTGAGAAGTATTTCTATATCTATCTTTATCTAGCTCTCTCCCTCTCTCTCTCTCTCTCTATATATATATATGGATTCATTTTAAAAGCTCGAAATACTGAAATATTGAAATTCAGTATTTCGAGCCCATAAAGTGGAATGCTAAAAACAACAAAACCTCAGAAGTGCAAAATTCAAAACTACGCATACCAAAGATTTTGAATTAGTGCTTCCAGTGTTTCACTGTGGTTATGGATTCAGGTAAGTGTTTGTCTGTTCAGGGTTTTGGGTAGGGGCTGTGGTGTGTGTTAGTGTGTTTTCTTGCTGTGATGTGTGTGTGCAAGGAAAATATAGCTTGTGTGGTGGTGTTTTGTGTGTGTTTGTATGTAGTGCGACCTTGGTGTTAAAATATTTAAGAAGGAGGGTGTGGGGGGGGTGCAGCCCCACACATGGAGGGTGCAGGCGGGCTTGCCCCCCTGCTTTATGTAGTAGAGAGCTTGTGTCTGTGCGTGGGGAGGAAGGTGTGTGTTTGTGTGTGTGTGTGTGTGTGTGTGTGTGTGTGTGTGTGTGTGTGTGTGTGTGTGTGTGTAGAGTAGAAGCGCTAATTCAAAATCTCCGGTGTGCGAGATTTTGAATTTCGCGCTTCTGAGTTTTTGTTGTTTTAAGGTTTCGACTTTGTAGCCTTGAAATACTGAATTTCGATATTTCAGTATTTCGAGGATATAAAGTGAATCCATATATATGTATATATATATATATATATATATATATATATATATATATATATATATATATTTAGTTCCACTTTGAATCATTGAAAGCTTGAAGCATTGAATTTCCGATCATTGAGACCAGAACATCGAGTTTCAAACCATCAAAGAATCAAAGGGAACGTACAAAAAAGAAAAAAAAACCTCTAAAAACTATTTTATGCTGGGGTGCTTTGCCCACCTGTGCCCCCCCCCAACTTTAATATACCAACTCTGATATCGCACTACTAAACGGGAGATTTCCCTGCCCTGTCTGCAGTGCCATCACAGAGATGGCACATTCACAGACACAGTGTGCAGGGAACCTTGCTGCCCTGCAGAAACACTAGCTTTTTCCCTTTTTCTTCCCCTTGACAGCATCGATGTTCTATACACTCAATGATATGGTCTAGACCATATGAATTTCGATGGTTTAGAATTTCGATGTTTTCAAGTGGAATCATATATATATATATATATAGATATATATATATATATATATATATATATATATATATATATATATATATATATAGATATATATATATATATTCACTTTATAGCATCGAAATACTGAATTATCAAAACTCAGTATCATGAAACTATAAAGTCGAATCCCCTAAACGCCGAACATACACAAACACGAAACACAAAACTGCGAATCTACAAACTCCCATCAAACACACATCACACACAACAAAACACATACATACACCAGCATACATACCTCCCAAAACTTCCCTACAATAAACATAACACACACGCACACAACCAAACACATACATAAACCTACCCTTAGTACATGCAGTGGGGCAAGCCCCCCTGCATCCCCCATGTGGGGGCTGTGCCCCCCACACCCCTCTATTTTTATATATACTAACTCTGAGGTCACACAACACTCCAGAATAAACACAACCCAGCATCGCACATTCCACAGCCCTCCCGCACAAGCACACGTCACATACATACAAACACCAGCACTCCCAACACTTAACACATTCACACTGCACAACACCTACCCTAACCCACACCTCAATGACCCCAGCACACTCAAACACACACAAACCCCCCCAAAACCTCAAAAACAGTACACTTACCTAACACGCTATCCATACCGCGGGTTTGACATAATGCATTCGACACTTCCGGGTTTGTGGTTTCCGTCCATTTTACTTTATAGGCTCAAAATTCTAAAATTCGATATTTTAGCATTTTGAGCATGTAAAGTGAATCCATATATACACACACATATATATATATATATATATATAGATAGATATATATATATATATATATATATATATATATATATATATATGTTAATTCCTGCCATTCCTTTCACCTCCAGACCATTGTTCTGTTTGCACTGTTTCCACAATTCCATTTATTTCTATATACAGTATTCCTGTCATTGTTCCTTTGTAAATGGCCTTTCCAGTATTTCATCCCATTCTTTTCTTACCTCCTCTGACTGATTTTTATATTTATCGTGCAGCGTTTTATATGAACTACTTACTAAATAAAACTTTTTAACAGCAGCTTCTGTTGTAGACTCAACTAAAAACTCTACCAGAGATTCTCTTTCACTTAACACCACTCTATACTTTTCTCTTTTCCTTTACTCTGATAGTAATCCCTGTTAGGGAAGGCAGTCTGTAACCTGCAGTCCAAACTTTTGTTTAGTCTCATCCTACTCTACTGCCTTTCTCACTGTAGTTATTTTCCCCCAATATCTTAGTTACTTGCTAATTTCTCCTGTAAATTCCAGCTATCTCTTACCATTTGTACAAAATCTCATTTTTCCGTTCCTGTTCTGGTTTAGTCCTTAGAATACAACCATTTATCTCAGTCCTGCTCTTTCAGTTTACCATATATGTAACTGGTGCACTCTACATCCCACAGCCATTCTGCCATGGTGCCAGCCACTTTTCCTTTGCGTCCTAGGGCCTAAATGAAAAAGGATTTCTGACATGCCTGTCCAACACGTGTCTCTTTTTGTGCCTGACTAAGCCTAAACTTCACAAACTAATGCAATGACCATTGATGTCACTGTCTTACTTATGAATAACCACATCCACCTTAGTTACTAACCTACTCAGGCAGGTGGGACCTTGGTTTAACATATCATTCAAAGGAGAGCACTCCCCCTTATGCTGCACTATGGTGACAGAAGCAGGTGATATGGGAATAGAACCTACTGCTGCTCCTTATAAAGTCAGCTCTTATACATTTTATTAATTCATATTACAAATATTCTATACAAGCATAGATGTATTTAATCAGACTCTTATCACTCTACCAGATTCATAAATAACCTCCTTATCTGTATTTCTCCATTAGCATCAATGACTACTCATAAATAGACCAAAAACTCAATTATGACAGTAGAACAAAAAGGCAGTAAATGAAAGTCATATGGAACAAAGGATCATTTGCTGTTAAATAAAGTCATAGTGGAGAACTGTAAAAAGGGGAAAAATTTAAGTATGGCATGAATTGACTAGAAAAAAAACATTTGATAGTATGCCACATTCATGGATAAAAGAGTACTTAAAAATATATAAGATACACCCTAGACTGATCAACTACATTATAGTGACCATGATACAGTAGCAAACCACTTTGCAATTAAGCCATGATAAAGGATTAATTATTATTCCAGGGATGAAAATTCAAAGGGGGATATTCCAGGGTAACTCTCTGTCACTGTTGCTATTCTGCCTTGACCTTAACCCATTAAGCTGTCTACTGAAGAGCTTAGACCATGGCTGTAATTTGGCTGCTAGAAAGCTGCAAAGTGCAAAAACTTCTAATCTTCTGTTTGTCAATGATTTCAAACTGTATAGCTCATCAGATGAGGAACTGAAAGTACAAATGCAAGTTGTGTAAAATTTTTCAGATGATGTAAGGATGTCATTTGGTCTTGATAAATGTGCAGAAGCAACCTTTAAAACAGGAACACTGCAGCACCAAGAAAATATCAGTTTGGGACAAGAATGTGGTGTAAAAGAACTTGAGCAAAAGGGAGTGTATAAATATTTGGGAATTGATGAAGGATCAGCAATAAAACATGAACAAATGCAAATAAAACTTAGGAAGGAGTACTTTAGAAGACTTAAATGAATCCTGAAAACAGCATTGACATCTAGAAACAAAATCCAAGCTATAATCCAATTTGCTCTGCCTGTCCTAACTTTCAGTTTTGGAGTGAATGACTGGCCTCATAATGTGTTGGATAGATCAGATAGGAAAACAAGGATGTTTCATGCTCACCAAATGATTTCTAAAATTCAGTGCATACCAAGATTATATATTTCCCATTCTGAAGGAGAAACGGACCTCCTTGAAACTGATTCTATGTACAGATCTGCAATCGTGGGACTCCACACATATCTGCTGACCTCACAAGACCCAAATGTAGTGAATGTTTTGAAACATGAGGTGAATAAATCTAAGATCACTTCCCTGCTTAGGCTAGCAGAAGCATGTCAGTGTCAAGCAGAAATGGAAATCAAACCACAAGTGGATAAAAACCAGGCAACAACTGAATGTGCCAAAAAACAAAAAAGAATATAAGATAAAGGACCAGATGAGAAGGCAAGAAATGTGGAAAATGCATAAATATAGTTGCAATTATAGACAACATCTGGAAGAACCCCATATTGATCAGGAATAAACACAGGAATGGTTAAGGAGAGGCAAATTCAAACCAAGAGATGAAAGGTTAATATTGGTGGCACAAGATAGTGGGCTATGTACACGTTGGTTTACAAAGTCCATTGAACATGTGGGAGAAACACACAAGCATAGGTTTTGTAAAACAGAATTGGGAACAGTTTCACACCTTGTTGCTGATTGCGACATACTAATAGCAGAAGGACTGTATAATGAAAGGCATAATAATATGACAAGACTGTTGCATTGGGCATTGTGCAAACATTATGGTAAAGAAGTGGCAGAGAAACATTGGAAACAAGCCACAAAGCAAGAATCATAGAAAATGATGAAGTCTATATCACATGGGATCATCCATTACCAACAGTTCAAAAGATAGATCCTAGAAAACTGGATATAGTGGTCTAAGAAAAGAAGACAAAAGTGGCGTTGATCATTAAAATTGCTACACCCAGTGACTACAGTGTCCTGCATATAGAGAGACACAAAGTCTAATTTTGCAAGCAGAAATAAGACCAATGTGGAAAAAAGATACCCATATAGTTACAATAGCAGTAGGAGCAACAGGTCTTATAAAAAAGTGTCTAAAATCATATTTAGATATGCTACCAATACATGTAACTCCATACAAATTGTAGAAGGAGTCATTACTAGGCACACTGCTGGTGCTGCAAAGAGTACTTTTGGCTGACATCGAAGAGTGAAACAATACTATATTTTTATCTGTATTAAATAATACATTCCTATATTTTAAACATCTTATTACCTACACTATTATTTCTATTTAACATCTATTCTTACATGTTTTTTGTTACTAAATGTTTTTGATAATATTGGAGCTTTTCTCCCCGGGCCTCCGCTGAAAATGGACATGTATCCAGTCGGGCTTTCCCGGTTAACAAATGTAAAATAAAATAAAATAAAAATAAATAAATAAATACTAATTTCATGAACTTTAATCACACTTTGTCTTATGAATGGGGTCCATTCCTGTCATGGTATTAGAAACCCAAAAGATTTGGAGAAACTAAAAAAGTAAACCCAAAAGGTTAGAACTTTAATGAAAGAAATGAACACAGTAATTAGGACTGTCCATAGAGATAAATGCAATATAACTGAAGTAAACAGGATATATTACTGTGCAGCTAAATTAATAATTGATAAAATTCTACCACAAAAACACAGGGTAGTAAGGCAAAGGAAGGGGAGAAATCGAATGCAATCATGGGAATATCAAATAGAGAAAACTATAAAACAATTAAGACAGGAAGTGTTACCATTAGAAAAGTATAGAAGAGGGAACAGATCAACAAAAATGCTCAGAAAGATAGACGTGATAAAAGCAATGCGCAGTATTAGAAAAGATCAGGATCACTCTTGCACTATTGCAAATAATAAACTAAAAACATCAGCAGAGGCAGAACAACATAGAAGATACACAGATAAATATAAAGGAAAAGTACAAAATAAGCAATTTATTGATGACCCCAAAAAATTCTATAGAGAATTGGGAAACAAGGCAAAAGGAATTGAAAGACCACTAAAAAAAGAAGAAATATTTACGTTTTGGAGAAATATTTATGAGGATCATGTAGAACATAACAAAGATGTTAAATGGATAGAAGTAAAGGAAAGAATAAGAAGTTCAAAGGTACAGGATATGAAATGGGATGAAATAACAGCCAGATAGAGTGAGACAAAGTTAAGAAAAGCCTCCAGTTGGAAAACTCCAGGCCCAGATGCAGTACCTAACTTCTGGCTAGAAGTATTAACATCTTTGCACAAAGATTTAGCCATGAGTGATAACTATATGCGCACCCCAGACAGACACCAACCTGGTTAACAAGGGGAAAAACAATGCTTCTACTTAAGAGTGAACCTGCAAGTTATCCTAAAATTATAGATCAATAACTTGCCATCTGACGATGTATAAACTATATACCAGAATTGATGCTGACTGAGTTTATAGTCATTTAGAAGAAAATTCAATCATGGCAATAGAACAAAAGGGTATTAAAAGAAAGTCATACGGAATGAAGGATAATCTGTTGCTAAATAAAGTCATAATGGAGAACTGTAAAAAGGGGAAGAATCTAAGTATGGCATGGATTGAGTACAAAAAAGCATTTGATAGTATCCCACATTCATGGATAAGAGTGCTTAAAAATGTATAAAATACACCTTACACTGATCAGCTACATTACAGTGACCATGAAACATTGCAAACCACTTTGCAATTAAGCCACGATAAAGACCAAATTATTATTCAAGGGATATAAATTCAAAAGGGGATATTGCAGGATGACTGTCTATTTAACAGATTAGGCCACGGCCCTGATTTGCTCCTAGAAAACAACAAAGTGTAAAGACCTCACATCTTCTCTTTGCCAATGATTTAAAACTGTATAGCTCATCAGATGAGGAACTGAAAGCACAACTGCAAGTAGTCAAAACTTTTTCAGATGATATAAGAATGTCATTTGGTCTTGATAAATAAGCAAAAGCAACCTTTAAAGCAGGAAAACTGCAGCACCAAGAAAACATCAGTTTGGGACAAGAATGCGATATAAAAGAACTTGGAGTGTATAAATATTTCGATCGAGTATCAACAATAAAACATGAAGAAATGCAAATAAAACTTAGTAAGTTTTATTTTAGATGACTTAAATTAATCCTGAAAACAACACTGACATCTAGGAACAAAAGCCGTGCTATAAACCAATTTACTCTTACTGTCCTAACCTACAGCTTTGGAGTGACTGAGTGGCCCCAAAACATGTTGGATAGATTAGATAGGAAAATAAGAAGAATGCTTCATGCTCACCAAGTGATATTTAAAAACCAGTATATACCAAGATTATATATTCCCCGTTCTGAAGGAGGTATGGGCCTCATTGAAATTGATTACATGTATAGATCTGCAATCATGGGACTGCACACATATCTACTGACCTCACAAGACCCAAACATAGTGAAAGTTTTGAAACATAAGGAGAATAAATCTAAGATGACTTCCCTGCTTAGACTAGCAAAAGCATATCGGCGTCAAGCAGAAATGGAAATCAAACTGCAAGTGTATAAAAACCAGGCAGAAACTGAATGTGCCAAAAAAAAACAAAAGAAATAATATAAGGTGAAGGAGCAGATGTGAAGGCAAGAAATGTGGAAAATGCATAAATGTAGTTGCAAGTATAGAAAATGTCTGGAAGAACCCCGTGTTGATCAGGATCAAATGCAGGAATGGTTAAGGAGAGGTGAATTCAAACCAAAAGATAAAAGGTTAGTATTGGCAGCCCAAGATAATGGGCTAAGTACACACTGGTTTACAAAGTCCATTGAGCATGTGGGAGAAACAGACAAATGTAGGTTTTGTAAAACAGAATTGGAAACAGTCGCGCACATTGTTGCTGGCTGTGATATACTAATGGCAGAATGACTGTGTACTGAAAGTCATAATAATGTGGGAAAACTGTTACACTGGGGATTCTGTAAACATTGTAATACTGAAGAAGCTGATAAACACTTTTAAACATAAGCCTCAAAGTATTATAGAAAATGATGAAGTCTACATCACATGGGATCACCCATTACCAACAGTTCAAAAGACAGATGCGAGAAAACCGGATGTAGTGGTCCATGAAAATAAGACAAAAGTAGCACCGATCATTGAAATCGTTACACCCTGTGACTATGGTGTCTTGTGTACAGAGAGACATACAGTCATAAAATATCAGGATCTGCAGGCAGAAACAAGAGCAATGTGGAAGAAAGATACACAAACAGTTCCAATAATAGTAGGAGTAATGGGTTTTATAAAAAAGAATCTACAATCGTATTTAAATATGTTAACAATACATGCAACACCATACGAATTGCAGAAGGAGTCATTACTGGGCACACTGCAGCTGTTGCAAAGAGCACTTCTGGCTGACATCAAAGACTGAAACAATACTAATTTCATTAACTTTAATTGCACCTTGACTTAGGAAAGGGGTCCATTCCTGTTATGGTATTAGAAACCCAAAAGACTTGGAGAAATTATAAAGAGTCAACTAGTTGCTCTCTGACCCACAGGGTATTATCCAATGTTCATTTGTGGCATTTACCTCCATCAGAAGGACTTTAAACCCATAAATATAGACAGGTCTCCCACACTCCACTAAACAGAGTCAAAATCTGCAGTGTTGCTTCACATCACTGTCTGCTCTGTCAAAGTTCAATATCCACAACAAAACACTAGTCCTACTTGCCTATCGTTTACTAGCAAACACTGACTGTTTTCTGCAGCTCCTCTGATAAGCTCATGTTGACCCTGTAAAACTCAGTGGGCAGGATTCAATAAACCCTACATGGCTTGCTAAAACCATGTGTGCTTTGGGATGTGACAAGCATACAGTAACAGCCTAATTTGTATTAGGTAAATGGCTCTACATGACGGCAAACATCATGACATGCTAATTACAACATAAGCAGCTAAACTGTATGCTAATCATCAAATCCAAGATGGCAGAGTTATTCAACAATCATGTACACTTAGTGTTGTTTTGCCTTGTATTCCAAAATCCATTGGAATACATCTACGGAAACTACACTAAAGAGAAAGAATTTTAGGGGCTGCTGCTGCTCTTCTGCATGTGTAGGTGCAACAAGATCAAGTCTATGCTGCTGCTGTTGCTGCTGATAGACCACAGGCAAGAAGGAGAAGGGCATTTAGACCCCATTTAACTTTTCACAATCTGCAGGAAGTGGAATTAGTAGAGTGCTACAGGATGGATAGAGATACACTTCAGAAATCCTGCAACCTCTGTCTTCATCAACTGAGAACAAGGGCACATCAAGGGGAACCAGTACCTGTAGACACCAAGGTATGTGTAGGACTTAGAATTTTAGCTACACAAACCTTCCAGAGATGAGCAGGAGACATTCTGGGATGTCACATGCATCAGCATCCAGGATTTTACATCAGTTCCTGAGTGCTATGCTACAGCATGCCAGTGACTACATATATTTTCCCCGTACCCCTAAGGACAGAATTAAACCTATGCAAGATTTCTACCTCAAAGTACACTTCACTAAAGTGTTGCAGGAGCATTAAGATCAAAGCACCACCCGGGGGACAGGGAAGGGTCTACATAAACAGAAAGGAGTTCCACTCCATTAACTGCCATGTTGTGTGCATTTCTAAGGGAATCATCTTGAATGTGTGTGCTGGCAACCCTAGCAGTTACCATGGCTCCCATACATGGCACAGATCACAGCTCTACCAGAGGTTTTCCAGGGGTGATATCCCACAAGGCCATTTACTGGGGGATTCAGGGGATGCACTCAAACACTGGCTGATAATGACCTTCAGAAATGCACACACACCAATAGAGGAACTCTATAATAAGGCACATGTTCAAACAAGAAATATCATAGAGCATGAGTTTGTGTTGCTGGAAGCCACAGTTTTGATGCCTAGATACAATGGAGGGGCTCTGCAGTGTGATCCCAGTACTTGTGCCAAAATTATCACTGTCTGTGCTATCCTACACAATATTATCCTAATAAAACAGTTGCAACAGGAGCATCAAAGGGAAAGAGCACACAATTCACCACCACTGGGAAGGTCACCACAGCCACATACACATGAAGACTCAGATGGGGAATCACCAGCTGCTGTGGGTGTAGAAATACATAGGAGTGCACAACATACCCTCACCCTTGATAAGAGGCAACAGACAACACATGTACTGACCACCTAAAGGGTACAACATTCATCCTATGTACATACATACTGTAAAACTGATGCCAGTCAATGCTCATAACCTTAACTTACCCATGAAATGGCTGTGTATTGCTAGCATCAGACAGAGTCAGTTCTAAATTACAACAGTTGTAAATGCAAGACTATCAAGGTAAGTGTTGAACCTGGAATAGGAAAATAAATGTGTAAGAACATAAATGCATGGCAGATACTTGCATACTGTTACTTGAAAATGTACCTAAGTGACATGTATGTGAATTGTCCAGCAATTGCATCAGTATGTGCCAGGACTCTCTTATGTAGATAGATTTCAGCCATTTATCAGCTAACATGCCTCATGCATCTAAAATACCCAGAAAAGAAAAAGCAGTCCAAAGTCTAATTACTCTTCCATTCTCACAAGTGGAGCAATAAGCCTCAGTGATGTACTAATAATTTCAAGGTAGTCATCACAACACTAAAAGGCAGTAAGAAATCAGTAAAAATTTCAAAATAACATCATCAATGCGTATACTAAGCACTCAGTTAACTATGCACCCTGTGCACCAGACAGAATACATAATACACAAGGTGATGGCACAGTTATCATCATTTTCACAGGGTGGGGTTGGGTTGAGTGAATAAGAAAGATAGGCATACAGAGATGTAACTAATTATCAAATGGCCACAGTGACAGAGTGACCTGCAAGCCTCATGAATGCCTCATGTACTTGTTATGTGTGGGTGACTCTGGGACACTTGATGCAAAATATGAGTGTGAGTGTCTGCATGAACATAGCCAAGCTCTGTGCTAGCTCTATGTCTTGGCATGTTAGATGGGTGTGACCCATGCATAGTAGTGGTATCAGTTCATCATGTCACCCCTGACTGCAAGAACTAGCTCTGCCATGATTTGCACTGGCATGTCCATGCCCATGATCAGATGTGTTAGTGCTACTTGAATGTGAGCAATATCTCCTGAATGAGCTCTCCTCACAACTACAGCCAGGTCCATAAGCCCACAGCCTACCACATCTGGTTGTGGACAACTCAGCCACTGATGGAGCAATGTAAGTAGTGCCACTACAGGTGAAGGATCAGGCACAGCCATATTGGCAAACAGCAGATTGTGTTGTGAACCTACAGCCATGTGGATACTGTCGCCCCTCCAATAGACATTCCATCACAGACACTGACCATTCTATTGTGTCATTCATCTGATTCAATGAATCAGACACGTGGTGAAGGAAGTCATGCAAGTCAGCCTGTTCCATATCTAGAACCCGAAACATGTCCTCAGAGGCCCTAGTGGAACATGCCTGTGCCTCCATGACAGCCCTAAACATACGTCGAGTGGCATGTAATGACACTCCAAGATCAGGTGTAAGATGGACAACAGGCCTCCTCTGAGCACTCCTACCAACCCTCTTGTGTGGCACCTCACCCACACTTTGGATATGACCAGAGTCTACTAGCACTGAAACCGCACTTACCACATTACCCTGATCAACTCTGTCACTCTCAGCCTGCCCAATCTCTGAAGGCTCAGTGGAATGAGTATGCATAGACATACTGACTATGTCTGAAGGATATCCAGGGAATGTGTGAGTCACAACCTTAATGTCAGATTCAACCTTTGCACCCCCGCCTGTGCCTCCATTTGGCCACCATCATCATCCAAGCCTAATAATACTCCAACATTAAGTGATAGGAGTCCCACACTTCCATTGTCAGAATCACCTTTGATAGTAAGCAACAGACACAGGAATGAAATTGCTACTCCCCTAAATATTAAAACAACATAGGTGAACAAAAACTAACACTGGTCACACAATCAAATATAATTATTTATCTAAATAATGCTCAGTAATAAGCAAAGAAACATTTGATTACCATGTGCAGATGTCTCCACACTTCACAGGGAGGATGGTCTTCAAAGAAATGGAGCAAGAAAAGATGGGAAATGATCATCATGATGGGAATAACACAGGGGGACAGTGAATACACAACCTCCTATATGTACTGTAAGAAATAGCTGTAACTGAAATTTGGGTGGGACGTCCACCCACAACCATGTGCACTGAACAACTCCCTTGTGTAAGTGTATAACTTATCAATAGGTACAGATAGAAACAAAAATTGCATCAAAAGAAGTAGTCAAATTATATGTTTTATTCTACAAGGGGATAAAAATATTGTCATATGTAAGCTTGGACACACTTATCCTCCAAGCCATATCAGCACCGACATCAAGCACAATGTGCACAGTCTCCACTGAGCTGTCTGGATCTCTGACAGTGGACAGGAACCCCTCATTTGGTATCAGTGGGAGCTCAGTAGCAGAACTACCTCCTTGTAGCCAATTGTTCTCAGGCAACTGGAGCTGTCCTCCTCTGGCTGAGGAAATCATATCAGTGGCCTCATGCCACATCTAATCATAATTATGACTGTGACCACCAACTGCACTTACATCATTAACTAACTGGCTCCAAATCTCCCTTCTGACAGCCATATCTCCATGGCCTCTCTCAAGCAGAAAACCTCCATGCCTCCTCAGAACCTGTATTATGACCTCATTCTCAGCATCACTGAAAGGGGATTTTCATGGATTTGCAGACTGAGTTGCCATAGTCCTATGTGACATAAAACTGAGAAGGATAAGACAGATAAATATCACATAAGTAATGTATTTGTTACAAAAAATAATATATTTATGGGGACATGATAAAATGAAGTATTTAGAAGTATTGATTAAAAAGGATTCTGGTGTGACGGCTAAGGATATGTGGGAAGAGGCTAAACAAAAGATAATACAAAAACTGAGAAATTGGCAGCTGTTATATGGGTATGGATAGCAAGATACTAGCAGTTAAAATGTTTTAGTCCCATTAGTTTTATACACAGGTCAGGCATATTTTTATCAACAAGAGGAGAAGTTGTAGATAGCAAATTAATAAAAAAGCTGAACAATTTTATCTGGGAGGGGGGATGACAACAGTCAAGTGGGATAAGTTGATTCTTCCAACTGAACAAGACAGTTTGGGATTACTTGATTTAAAGGGGTATTTCATAGCTACACAGTTATGGCTCTTATACTCAGCACAAGCAGAAACCTATAATTTGGATTGGAAAGGGCTGTTAATGAAATAAGGATGAAGCACAAAAAACACGGAGAGACTGAGATTTTGGATGCAGATCTTTAAGGAGAATAACAATAACCATGCAGAATGTTATATTCATAAAGTAGCAGAAAGTATTCTGAGAACTATGCCAACATGGGAATGGAGAAAGGAGATTCTGCCAATAGGGATGACTGCAATTAGGGATACGGACAATAGGCAAGAGAGGGCTGGAATTTATTGGAGTAAACTGATAAAATAACCAAGGTATTGGGAGCAAATAAATAGAGAAAGGGAATAGAATGGGAAGAGGGCAAGAATGTATTTGGACTGCATGATAGAGATTGCCTTCCCTATCAAGGATTGCTATCAGAGTATAGACAAAGAGAAAGAAATGGGGGGGGGGTCTTATGTGAAATACCAGCCCTGGTAGAAGTTTTAGTAGAATCTAGCACAGAAGTTGCTGTAAAAAAGGAGTAATTAGTAGAGCATACAAAATATTGCATAATAACTATAAGAATCAATCAGAAGAGGTTAGAGAGGCTTGGGAAGAGAGACTGGATAAGCAATTCACAAAGAAACAATATGGAGATATATGTATGCCTCCCAAATATGCAACAAAGTCTAGAAGATTTAGGATCTTTGCTTGGAAGTGTTTATACAAGTATTTTTATACCCAAAGTAGACTCCAAAGAATTTTTTGTTAGGTAGACAGTAAATATTGGAGATGTGATGGTGAAGAAAGATGGAACTGGGAACATATTTTCTGGGAGTGTAATGAGTTGGCAGACTTTAAAGATTCCCTGCAGACTACTCTATCAGAGATACTGGGTTTGCAAATTGGTGTAACTGGGGAAATTATTTTTCTCAGCTATGATACAGAATATAAATTGCCTAGACAAAGTAAGGCCTTGTTGAGTCTAAGTATATTGGCTGCCAAAAAAAAATCAGTTGCTAGAAAATTAAAATCAAAGTCTAAACCTACTGTACTAGAAGTAGTAAATATTGTAACATATAAAACAACTGGAATTAGGCCCTCAGATTCTCAAAAGCTTGCACAGAGTGCAAGGAGGAGCTCAAGCAGGCAATATGTCTGCCGTGTGATCCAGGAACAGCCTGCAGGGGTGTGCACGAGCACTCCTGCACTAATCCTGCATGGACTAAGCCCTGGTATGCAAATCACCCTCTTTTCAGGTGGAATCCATGCAAATGAGGTGATTTTGCAATCCAGAAAGCTTGCAACAGTTCGTGCAAGACTAGTGCTATCTGCAGAAATGTACTCGGTTAGTAACCGAGTACATTTCTGCAAAATCCAAAACGGAGCTTTGACAGCTCCAAATAAAGGCTGCATATCATGTAGTAAGCATGCCAGTGGCCAAATATAAGGCCATTGGCATTGAAAACATAAAAAAATACAAAACTCAACTTTTTTATTTTTAGCCGATCTTGGCTGTTTAAGTGTAGGGCAGCGGCATGCAAACAGGATCGGGGGAAAATAATAAAATAAACCCAAAATAAGCAGTCTAACTAAAATCACTATTCTGCCATGCATATCAATGGCAGGCAGAAGATTACCTCGGCAGTGAGAAGTGGTTGTTAAGGGGGGAGGCTTAGTGTGAGACATGCAACTGTGCATTAGCAGGCAATCCTATGCAAATGAGAAGAAGGATAGTGAATCCCAGTTTTCCCCAACATGAGAGTCAGGTCCCAACAGTGTAAGAGTAGGAATAGCTTGGTGCAAGCCTAGGAGTTAGGTGACATCATGGATGTGTGTATGTCAGGCATACTGTAAGCGGATTGGAGCCCTGTGGCTCGGGTTTGCTCCTAGCTTAGCACAGCTAGGGGTGTGTGTCTAAACTTGCTTAGCACTCTTTACAAAGGCTAAGTGGGTGTGCGTGCCATGCACCAGGTTTTACAGGAAGAAAACAGAGGTTAAACCAAGAAATAGCAGCAGTGTGCACATTTGAGCACTCTGTTTGCACGGTGCACACACGGGCTTAAACAGGAAGGCAAAGGGAAGGGTAAACAGCAGTATGAAGGTAACCAAGGAGAACAAGCTTAGCTGCCAGGTGAAATGTATCAGAATCAGCCAATTACACAAGCAGCAGACCAGCCCAGAACACTACTATAAACTAAGCAAACACCTTCCCCTCTGGTTTGTCCCACACTCTACACCACCGGTGTAAACAAGCAGGGAACTTTTAACACTCACAACACCAAAATGATAGGGCTGCAATAGCTATCATACAACTTGTGGAAGAGGCTGAGAGTGGTGAGGATATGAATGCAGTTGACCAACCCACAGTGAGGAGATGAAGAAGAGTGCACAGACCCAGGGTAACCTACCAGGAGCTACATGAGCTGGAGATAGTGGAGTGCTATAGGGTGGACAGGGACCTCCTACAGCAAATTGTTGAGCTGTGCCGACCACGCCTGGCACACAGAAATAACAGAGGGGAACCCATCCCAGTGGATACCAAGGTATGTGTAGCCCTAAGAATACTAGCTACAGGTACCTTCCAAAGGCCAACTGGGGATATGATGGGGATTTCACAGGCATCAGCATCCAGGGTACTCCACCAGTTCCTGGATGCCATGTCAGCACATGTCGGTGAGCACGTATATTTCCCCAACACCCGTGAGGCGTTGGCCAGCAATATGCAACTGTTCCACCAAATATCAGAGTACCCTGAGGTAGTGGGTGATATAGACTGCATGCACATTTGCATCAAACCACCACCTGGTGAGCGAGGTAGGGTGTACATCAACCACAAGGGCTTCCCCTCCATCAACTGCCAGGTCATGTGTGATGCCCAGGGCTTAATAATGAATGTGTGTGTTGGCTGCCCTGGAAGCTATCACAATTCCCACATCTGGCATCTGATGCAGCTGTACCAGAGATTTTCCAATGGGGACATCCCTTACGGTCACCTAGTGGGGGATGCTGGATATGCACTGGAGCCATGCCTGATGACACCCATCAGAAATGCACACACACCCGAACAAGAACTCCATAATGTGGCACATGCACAGACCAGAATTATAGTAGGGCATGACTTTGTGATGCTCAAGTCATGGTTCCGGTGCCTGGACACCTCCGGTGGAGCCTTGCAGTGCTCACCAGCTACATGTACCCAAATTGTCCTTGTATGTACCATGCTACACAATTTGATCCTGTGGAATCAGCTGCAGCGGGAACAGCATGGGGCAGGGCCACAAAGCCCTCCACCATTGCCAAGGCCTGCACAGGCACAGAGTGACTCAGGTAAGGAACAACCTGAGCCTGCCCCAGTAGGCAGAAGGAGGCATGCTCAGTATGCCCTGGCCTTGGCAAAGAGGCAATGCATAGCACATACACTGACGCAGGAGGGACCCAGGGAATAACACCTCTCTCTGACTCTCACATACAGTAAAATGGATGCTAAACAGTACACTACCTGTACCTAGCCATGTGTAGGGAGTGTAGTATGTGCATCTGACATAGGTAGCCCTGCAGCACCACCCTCAATACTGGGACACCCACAAGGTAAGCGACTCACACATGCCAGTCTGGGGGGGGGTCACATACCCAACAACAGTCACAGCCAGCAGGACAGGTGTAGACAAACAAAAACAAAGGCTGTGCTATGGCCTCTGAATGAGGCCGATGGGTAACCTCTCCCCAGGCCTACACAGACAAGATGACAGCAGGTCAGGCAGCGGGATGTCAGTTCTGAAGGGTAGGAAGTCGGAAACTAATATGTAGGTAATTAAAAGCTAAGATCTGTAGTACACTGGTATGCCTCTAGCTAGCATGATAGGTAAAACTAGAGACTGAAATGGGGAACCTGACATACTAGTACAGTCCTAGCAAATTTGTGCAAGTGTCAGGTGTGCCCCCCCCATCCGACACAGAAATGTAGTCGCAGTCAGGCGGGCCCTCCAATCCTGTGTAGAAATGTAGAAATAGTCAGGTGTGCCCCCCCATCCTACTTAGAAATATAGTAACAGTCAGGTGTGCCTCACCATCCTACATAGAAATATAGTAACAGCCAGGTGTGCCCTCCATCCTACGAAGAAATATAGTAACAGTCAGGTGTGCCCCCAATCCTGTGTAAAAATGTAGAAATAGTCAGGTGTGCCCCCCCCCCCCATTTTACATAGAAATATAGTAAAAGTCAGGTGTGTCCCCTCAATCCTGTGTAGAAATGTAGAAATAGTCAGGTGTGCCCCCCCATCCCATGTAGAAATATAGTAACAGTCAGGTGTGCTCCCCCCACAAGCCTGTGTAAAAATGTAGAAATAGTCAGGTGTGCCCTCCCCATCCTATGCAGAAATGTAGTAACAGTTCATGCCAAATGATTAACGGATACCCTGCAGAGACAGCATGCTACCTGTAGGTGTACAACACAAAGGTGAGCACTGCAGTACAAACTACCTGGACTCGAACCACACATTCAATGCAGATGGCCATACTGGGCATGCCCACACACTTGGAGTAATGAAGGCAATTTCAGTCAACAACATACTGAAAGGTCATACTGGGCATGCTCACACACTTAAACACATGAAGGCCATGTCTGCAAACACCAGTGGACCAGACATATCTGGCAGCCACAGATGCCAGTGCAGACACTCAGTATGCACCACACATGCTTTGCACACACAGTGGCTAGGAATACAGGCATATATGTAAGGACAGCACACTATAATAAGCCAAAGGTAGACATACAAAGATGTGTGGAAGAGGGTGACTGTGACAAGGAGCCATCCAGGGCTCTCCCACCCAGCACATAGTCAAAGGGCCACAACCACACAAGGGTCTGATGTCACATACTGCAGGTACTAGCCACTGGTATCTGTCAGCATTACAGAGTATGTGGTGCACGTGCCAGCTGTGCAACATGACTATTCAAGGAAATAGTCATCTTGCAGCTGTATACACGTACCTGTGGAATATGACCCAGGTTGTCTCCACATGTGGCGTGTCAACCCCTAGATGAATGGGTTATGGCCCATGCACACACACTGCCCTCCCCATAGCCCCAGTATGACAAGCCCGCTGAGGTTATCTACTCTGAAATACACCTTTGGGAGAGCTGTGTTCCAGTAATTTCCATGGCACGTCCTGTAACTGCTGTAGTGTGATAAACTAGTTAGGTAGGAGTTCTAACCCCAGCCTTGACAACAATGTGTATGTGTGTCTGTTTGTGTAAAGAGCGTTGCTTTTTAGGATGGGCACACGCACTACAATTGAAATGCCCTACTTTGGTAAGGCTGCTGATGTCATCCACTTAGAAATTCATCCCTGGAAAGGTTGTATCCCAGTAATTTCTGTGGTGCATTCATAACTATGTATTACTGTAGTGTAATAAATTAGTTAGGTAGGAGTTCAATTCCCAGACATGGCAACTGTGTGTATGTGTCTGTCTGTATAGAGTGCAATGCTTTTTAGGGTAGTCACACTCCCTACAATTCAAATGTTCATCTTTGGCAAGGCTGCTGATGTCATCCACCTAGAAATACACCTCTGGGTAACCATAGCCCAATAGCCTCCATAGCGCATCTTAAAACTGCAACTTGCTGTAATGTAATAAATTAGTTAGGTAGGAGTTCTAACCCCAGCCTTGGCAACTTTGTGTGCTTGTGTGTCTGTCTGTGCAGAGAGCAATGCTTTTTAGGGTGGGCACACTCTTTTCATTTGAAATGCTCTACTTTGATAAGGCTGCTGATGTCATCCACCTAGAAATACATCCCTGGAAAAGTTGCATCCCAGTAATCTCTGTGGCATGTCCCATAAGTGGGCACTGCTGTAGTGTGACAAAATAGGTAGGTAGGTGTTCAATTCCCAGCCATGGCACCTGTGTGTGTGTGTGTGTGTGTGTGTGTGTGTGTGTGTGTGTGTGTGTGTGTGTGTGTGTGTGTGTGTGTCTGTATAGAGAGCAATGCATTTTAGGGTAATCACACTCCCTACAATTCAAATTTTCATCTTTGACAAGGCTACTGATGTCATCCACCTAGAAATACACCTCTGGATAGCTACAACCTAGTAGTCTCTGTAGCTTGTCCTGTAACTGCAACCTGCTGTAATGTGAAAAATTAGTTAGGTAGTTGTTCTAATTCCAGACATAGCAGGTGTGTGTGTGTCTCTCTGTGTAGAGAGCAATGTTTTTAGGGTAGTCACCCTCCCTGCAATTCAAATGCTCACCTTTGGCAAAGCTGCTGATGTCATCCACCTAGAAATACACCTTTGGGACACTGTAGCCCAGAAGTCTCCATAGCACATGTCATAACTATATACTGCTGTAGTGTAATCTAGATCTGTGTTAGGGGTTCTATACCACGCATGTCGGTTGTGGATGTCGTGTGTGTGTTTCAATGTTTGTGCGTGGAGCAATGCATTTTAGGCTAGTCACACTCAGTACATGTCCAATGGCCTATATTGGCAGTCCTGCTGATGTCATCCAATGTGAAATACACCTTTGGGGAAAATGTGCTCTAAAAATCTCCAGAGTGCGTACTGTAACTTCATTAGTGCTGTAGTGTAGTAAACAAGTTAGGTAGGGGTTCAACTCCCAGACATGACAGGTGTGTGTGTGTGTTTGTAACTTGTATCCTTTGTGAGTTTGTGACACCTGGGCCCAATGTATGGCAGATTTTGCAAATGTCTTTTATGGTGGCCCTATATCACAATGTCCACTGTACTGGGATAACATATGTGAAATAGCCAAAAGGCTGGTGTGCAAATCCATACCCACACATGTGAAATCAAGGCCAGGCAATCACGGTTAGCAACCCCAATATTCCCCAGGGCACACTCTCAACCCATGTCACATACACACACACACATGCTGAGTCAACAGCCAATAAGTGTGTAGTACACTGCATATTGGCGACTGATAGTAACTATGGAGTGATTGCAGTGGCCTACAGAAGGCATGGCACCCTGTCCATCTGTCCAATAGGCACATACATGCAAAAAGTGCACCTTCCCCATGTTACACCTGCAACACCTGTGGTGCCATCACATGTGACCCACAAAGGACATACCATGCCTGACAACATGCCCTGTATGGACATGTGCCACTGATGCCACGGAATGCCATTATGCATGCTATCAATGTAGGTGCAGAGTTAACCTGCTGTCCATTACCTGTTCCTGCCACAGGTGGCCAAGACTGGCACATCTGATGATAATCTGTGTACACAACATGAGCCCAGCACTCCAGGTACAGTTCCACATGTCACTGTACATACATGTGGGAGGTGTGCACATCCCAGACACTATGTCATGGACTAGGGAACTCATACATGGCAAGTGATGCACAGCATTGGCCACATGCAATAGCCACCCAGGTGACTGGATGGTGGATACAATACCCACCTGTGTGGGCAAATGCAGAAACCACAAGCCTGAGCCACAATGCAGACCATTGTCATGTGGCATGATGCCAGGGTATACCCATCACCTAGCCTTGTATAGCCATCTGGCACAGTTGACCACCACATACCTGTGCAGAAATGCACCCATGCATGTCAGTACTGGCACCCAGTGTGTTTGTGTGTATGTTGTATGTTGTATATGACAACATCCACACTCACTTCAACCCCCAGTGGCATACTGAAGCATGTTGTCTGATGTCACACACCTCCCCATACCCTTTGCCCATATAACCTCTGTATGACCCGTGTGGTGCATGTGATACATGCACAGTAATGTGTTATGGCAATCTCAATAGGGATGAGCTGTATCCCTGGTCCTGCCAAGTGTGCAATTGTGTGTGCATCCCTGTGAGAGTGTGGCTGTGTTGACGCTGGCACCTGTTCATGCAGAGAGGCAAGTGTACATCACCTACTGTATAGCTACCATATCCCTGTTGCAGATGTCACTCACCATCACATATACGTTATGCAGACTCTACAGCAGGTGACCTATGTGGCTCATCCAACAACTGCATAGGACTGTGATAGCACTACATAATCATCAGGGGTTTGATACCCTGTGCTGGTAGGTGTGTGACACAAACATGCTTAGGTTTTACTCTCCCACCCCTCCTTGACTATTTGATGCCTCTGTCTGCCTCTCTCACTTCCTCACTGGTGGATGTGGTGACCTATACCTGCTTTTCATAGGCAGCAGTATGTGTATTTTAGGTAATGCTCGTGATCAGCTGATGGCCTCTGCACGAATTGCAGCCCTCCCCTAGGTGATTGCATGTGGGACAGCTGTGGTAACATTTCCATAGCCAATTGCATGGAAACACACTCCAATATCTAGGAACATCATGTTTGTGTTGGTCCTTTTCATTCACTGTGAGCAGGAACTCGTTCTGTTGTTTGTCAAACAGCATCTCAGATGGAGTGGGGATTTACCTCTGACAACATACACTGTGGAAACAGGCCAACACACAGGAGGGGAATGTGCCTGACCTGACTATAGACTGTAAGTGCTGCTATACTGCATTCGGAGTAATGTTGGTTTGACATGATTTGTGCGGATATGGCTGTCCTACATGTATGAATACCTGCCATGTCAGTTGTATGTTTATGAGGACTCCCCATCTGCAGGGTCATCTGCAGACTGGGCAGTGTGTGGTGCCTTTGGTGTCATGTGTTACCCACAGAACATGTATCTGTGAACTGAAGAAGGTAGTGTGAGGATTGCAGTTTGTAGATGGTGAAAGCCATGACAGTTACTGACTTCATATCCCTCATAGGACATATGTTGCAACAAACCCTGTTACAACAGTAAATATATGATGTTATCACAGCAATGTGTCAATATTGGCCATGTGTATGTGCTTCCAGCCACAACTCAGTCAACCTTTGTACATATGTCATGCACTCAGAGGTGCATATGTGCTGTACACCATAATTAGTGTCATCATATCTGATAACAAGCCAGTGAGATATCATACTGCTACACATGTTATGTACAGTAGGAGTTATATTTGATGACATAACCTGCACATACTGTGGTTGTTTGTACAGTGCTGAGGTCTGTGTACTTATGGTGAATGTCAACAGTGTGTGTATTGTTAATATGTACATTGGCCTGTATACAGACTGTGGTAGTTGTCATCGTCCTAGGTCCCATCCTATCTGATGTTACATGCTGCTCCACTGTATGTTACCATATTGACTTACATGTTTGTAGGGCCATCACACACACACACATGTCCCATACCGGAGTCAGCCATCAGACTAAACTGTGTAGTGGCCCAATATATGTAGGGTTAGTATGTGAGTGGCACATATGAGGATGATGTTGAACAGATAGTCCATATACTGTAATATCATGCTAGCTTGCCATATGTGGCTGTGGCTGTGTTCTCATTGGCTGTGGTTATGCACTTTCACACAGGTGTATCTTACCCTGTGCTGTGACATGCCTGTACAGCCTGCTATATATGCAGGTACATGTGCATTCCCCCATAGGAGATGCAGCCCAGTGTTGAGCCAGTCTGCCTGTAGCCTGCACAGTGCATTGTTACATGCCTAGCAGCTTAGTGTACTTACCCGGTGAGATGTCTTGTGCAGATACTTGCCAGATGTACTGCTGCCAGGCCTCCCTTAACAGTCATGTATGCTAGACAGAGCAGTGGGATGCTGTACAGATGTATGTCAATATCTAGTGGGTAGTATGTGGGCATGGCACCCCTGCACTAGCAGTTATTATGTGTCAGACCAGACAGAGGTGTGTGACTGCATAACCTATGGTGGCATATATATATATATACCAGTCGTTATATGTTATACCCATTTACATGGCTGTTAACATCCATGTTGTCAGCCATGGTACACGTTTTGCAATAAGGGGTTCTGTGTATACCTCTGGACTGCACAGAGTGTGTCAGAATGTCCACACATATTGACCAATATCTCTGCTGCAGTCGACAGCAGCAGTACGTGCTAGCAGTGGTACTTAACTATGATGTCCTTAGGATGTCTGTCAGTAGCCAATGGCACACATGTGGAAAGCAGATGTGACCTCCCACACACACCATGTCTGTGAAGACAATCCCAATTACAGTAGCAGTAGTATATAGAACTGTAATAGTACACAAATAAAGGTTTACCATTTCTGCAAACCTGTGTGTGTTTTTTTTGTCCTATGACCTCTCAGTGGGTAAATGTTGCAGGCAATGATTGTCATTTGTATGAGTGGCCCCATACAGTGTCCAGGTGTTCAGGTGTGAACTGTAGGCATAGTAGCTGTTACATATTTTGTGCACCTTTTACATATGTATCTTACTGTACATATATCTGCGTGTGTATGTGTAGTCACATGTATACATACATATATATATATATATATATATATATATATATATATATATATATATATATATATATATATATATATATATATATATATATATATATATATATGTATATCTGCAGCTGCATATATGTGTATGTGTATATGTATCCTGGGGCTGTTGATAGCTTCCACATTTTACATTTCCTATGCGAGCCAGACTGTACTGCATGATATGTTACCAATACCAGCCTGACATCATACAGGTGAAATGTAGTACTGTTAACATCTTGTGCCCATGTCATGTCAGGTCTTGGTTATGGGATCTGCAACACTTGGTAGTGTATTGTAGGGCAGACGTGTTTGGCTGTGGGGGGGGGGGTATGCCTATTCGTACAAGACATATATTGTTTGGGGCCTCTCAAACTCATTAACTGTGAATGTGGACATATTTGTTTTTGTTAATCTACCATTGCTATCTACACATGTATGGCCACATATACATATATAAATATATATATATATATATATATATATATATATATATATATATATATATATATATATATATATATATATATATATATCTGCTTACACATGTATGACTATGTCCATATATACCTACATAGATATATATCTGCATACATCTATGTACCTTGTTGTGCATATGTAGACATATAGGTGTAGACATATATATGTGCTGATGTAGGCATTTGCATGTATATATGTTCATATATACTTATATATATATATATATATATATATATATATATATATATATATATGCATATATATATATATATATATATATATATACACACACACATACATCTAGATTTTGGTATACATTCTCTGTACTGTTGCATGACTGGGCTGGATGATATGTTTCTGAAAACATCAGATTTATGTATATCTGACATGGCTAAGTCGTAAATCACTTTGTCTATGGTGTGCAGTGTCCTGGGTTAGAGCCTTGCAGAGGCTGTTTATTTTATTGCTGGGAAGAACACAGGTCATTGGATACAAAGTGATTAAGGCACTTTAAAGCAGTTGCAAGTGGGTTTGTGTGGGTTTGCATGGAGTTAAGCACTGCTAACTACCAGGGATATGCAAACACCTATGAGTTATCTCACTCATTTCTAACCACTTTTTGCTGTTCTACATTCAGGGGAGTGTTTATTCTGAGAGCTCTGCTCTCAGACATGCCCCCTGCACTCATACACACTCCATGTAAGCCTAGGAGCTCTGGCAGAGTGTCTTCATTAATATGCATGGTGCATTGCTGTCCTGCTCCTAAATGGGTGCTTCTGTGCAGGACTAAGCTAGTCCTGCACGGAAGATTAGTGAATCCAGGGGAGGATCTTTAGAAAAGGGTAGGGGCAAATTACATAGTAAAAGTGGGAATTGTAGGAATAATACATGCAGAGGAGTGACAAGGTTTAAGAGAAGGCAGGATGTGAATGAGTTATGTAATGTTTAAATGACAATGACTGGATTGATTATAAATGGTGTATAATGCTTGCAATTAAAATTATGTCAATATGGTTTGTGATGTACAATGTTTGCAACTAAAATTATGTCAATATGGCTTGTTTTCATTTATATAAATATATGATTGCCTGTGTCATACGTGATATATTAATAAAAATGTTTCTTGTTTAAAAAATAATCAGTGCAACCTTTGTCAAAATTAAGCACTTGAAACACACTTTTTATTTAGTACAACTGAATGTTAGGTGGTTGTCCCACCTCCCCCTCCCAGACAAAGGAAGGTTTGTACAAACCAAGGAAATTCACATGAGTAATGTATATATGTTTTCCACAGAAATATCAGGCATCTACACATTTTCAACAGAAAAGTCAATTTATGAATGCCATTCAGTTTTCACTGTGCCCCTCCACTCCTGTGGAGGTTGCTAGCATCATGCATGTTACATTTCTCTCCAATACCACAGGACATTGAAAAAGCAAATGTTAAGAACATAGTTGTCTAATCTTCCTTGATAATTTTCCTTGACTACTCTTTCTACTGTCTTCTAAAATCTATTAAACAAATCGCCTCAGAGAAGCATTCTATTGTAATTGCCTTGCCTTTATGCAACTACATTATGATAAAACTGAGTTTTTGTAACCCTTACCCCAAAAACTATATTCATCTTAATGACATGTTGATTTTTATACATCTTGAAATAGTTTTGCTATACTCCTGATTATTGACACTGTATAGAATTGTATTGTTACTTAATGTCTTGTAATAATCCTGTAACATTGCTGTTTAATTTTGATTTATAATGAAAATTGTTTAATATGTAGGAGCTTTTCTCCCCAGGCCTCTGCTGAAAAAGGGTTCTTCAGCTCAGTCGGACAGTCCCATTCAACAAATGTAAAATAAATAAATAAATAATAGTTGTGCTGAAAGTATAATCTGGCTATCTCACAAATGAAAATGCCTGTGGAAACTGCATATGTCAAAAGTGAAGTATAAGAAGTGCATACAGACAAATGTTGCCTTGTCTCCTGGATAAATACATTTGTAATATTTTACAAAATCTAAAATGTCCTTGAATAATATCAGCATTAACAAAAGTAAGCCTTTTCTGCAGAGAAACCTTCTTCAAAGGAATATGAATCATCTGTTTTGTCCAAATAAACAAGTCTCACCTTCAAGTTCCCTAGCTTAATGGTTACCTTTTTATAGTGTTGATTCAGCCCTCTGAACACTGTGAAGATAAAAATGAGGTATAAACTCATTAGAATTGCTGAATACAAAACTTTTGCCTTTGTGTATCAAATCTAAACCTAGTGTAGGTTCTATAGCATTGTTAAGAGTTAATGACTTGCAACTGTGAATGATTAATGTCAGTGAAAGAAAACACAACAGCAATTCATACACCCTTAAATGCAGTGGGTGTGTTAGTGAGAATATACATATAAAGTGTGGAACTAACTTCAGTGAGCTTTTAAATAAAGCAAAACACCATACAGTTATAATTTTTGTCCATAATAGCAAACCTTTCCTGTCATTGCTGAAAACTGTTGTTCACTGTCATGCATTTTTATCTCACATTTAAAGCAGAATGGTAGAAAATGCACAATAGACTATATGTCTGACATTACAGCAGACATAAGGGAAGAATGACTAGGATACAAAGAGAAGACAGAGCCGCATTTCTGTAAACATATTCATAAATGGTTGTCCGATCACTCATTGCACTAAATATGCTAGCCACATATGTACAACCAACTGAGAATGTCTAAGTGTAGGAACTGTTAATACTGGATATGATATGTGAATTGTTTTTATGCAGATGATTTGATAGGTGATGTAACACTGTATCTGTGTTAAAGAAGGGATTACACACTCCAACTTTATTTTGTCATTTCATTAGTCTGATTGTTCAAATTAAGACAGGTATAATTGTTTAATCTTTGTTTAACTTTTTTTTTTTCATTTTGTTTTTGGTATGTAAAATTTGCATGGTGCTTAGCGTACATGTGGTTAAATGCAACAATTTTATAATTTACTGTCAATAGTCTTAAGAAGTGCTCTTAGTGGCTCTGAGCAACAGTCAGAAGCTTAGATGGTAATGACAGCAGAAGTTACACCTGTGACCCAACTGCGTGAGTACACAAGGTGCAACTACATTGAGATATATAGTAGATAAGCAAGGTAAAGCATGGTTTGAAATTAACAGTAGTTTTTTTTTTTACTGAGGAAGTATCATGATGAGTATTAACAGAAGGAGTACATGTTCACTTTTGCCTGTCACATTTGCATATTGCTCACCTGTGTGCAATGACAGTTCACTACTTAAGGGGAAAAAAGTGAAATATTTAATTTAGATTGCCTTCTTTCACAGAAACAGGCTAAGCAGTGATATGTGGCCATCAGCACTCTGGACAATACTGAGTGTAAAAAATGGACCTGCTGCGTAGCTTTCCCTGTGTTCATTGACAGAACACATGTAAGCCAGGGTTCTAATCCTAAATACCCCATTTTTTTATTAAGAGTGTTGCATTCAAATTTTTCACAAAAAATACAATATGAAGATAATTCTACATACCAATACCTATGTATTATAGGTTGACTGAGCATACACATGGTATCATATCTAATATATATGTTACTGATATAGCATGACAATGATGATTCTGTAATAATAAATGTATTCTCAGACCTGGAATGGACTTCAGAGTTTACCTGACAGTCACCTACACATCTCCCATAATGCAAGTATAACTGTAAACAAGAATGTTTTGTGTGGTCTGAACCAGAACTCAAAGATTTACTCTGAAAGTAATTCAGGTATATACATTTCCAGTATATTGTCACACATTACTCCTGCATCACACCCGAGAATGCATAAGCCAGGACCTTTTCAGCTCACACACTTACAGGCTTAATTGAAATATAGCAACACTCACTCTTTAAAGTATATATTTGTAATGACCATGGTTGGCAAGCACTTCTTTTGTGGCAATGTGGAAAAATCATCTATGTGGAAATATATGTATCCTCTTTTTTACTTAAGTTTGTATCCCACATTGTACAAATTACTTTTAACAGTGTATAAGGTCCCACAAAATATGTGACAAGTCATTCCACTGATCCCTCTAAAGTCGTGTCTTAAAAGCCAAGTAATTTAACACAATAGTGTTGATCATTGGACTAAGTGTTGTCAGGTATAGCAGCACACATGCCATAAATTAATGCCAGCTGTCACATTATCCTTCCTATTTCATAAACTCCCTACCTTCCTTTCTGTTTAGTAATTTTCTCTCCACTTAACATCTAGCAAATGTAGTTGGCATAGTTGTGCAGTTTGCACACTGGCTATAAAATGTGATATCATGAACTGGCAGGAAAACACTTTTATTGTTGTGGTTGGAGGACCTGTAAAGACATGGCAAGAGATTAAAAGGACGGTGCTAAATTCAGGGCACAAAGGTGTTGTGTAGATGAGTCAGAACTATTTGTTGCACTCCTCATAAAGCAGTACAGCTGTAGGCTGCTGCAGGGGGACTACACTTGTTCTCAGTATAAGGCTGAGGGTTGGAACAGTCTAGCCAAGGCTGTCTCTAGGGTGACTGTCATACCACACAATGGGGAGCAATGCAGGCACAATTATAATGACCTGAAATAGCATCAGCCGGCACAACTCAACCAGTGGCTGGATGAGTTTAGAACTGCTGACATCCCATAGTTGTGTTAGTATATAGATAAAAGAACATTAGATATAGGGATGTAGATAGCTAAGACTGGTATTCATAATACTTTCTGGTCCCTTCTTCTCTCCTTCTTTATTTTACAGTTTCAAGAAAATTTCAGTGAACTGGGAAGTGCATGCTAAAAGATTATAAAGACTCAGAGTGACAAGGGGCATGTATGCAGCACAAAATAACATGATTGTATTTTGCTCTTCTATGCATTACTAGCAAGTTAATCATTCAGATGTTAACTGTAAAAGCAAGCATGCACACGTTCTTCTATACCTCTTAGTAATTGTATTAAGCAAGTATAATAGTGTATTCGGATCTTGTGGGTTCAATTCCTACAAGTACCAAATACATTTAAATTACAAAAATATCATTTTTTTATTTTAATTCCAGCAACATTGGCTTTAATTCCATGTTGTTAACTTAATCTGTAGTATATTTAAAAGCACATATGCAATATCTGCATATTACAAGGATTACTTGTAACAATTCACAATCCTCTTTTGGAGTGAGTAAACTGTATAGCTATTATAATAATAAAATATATTTATTGTAATAAAGCATTTAAATCATCTGTTTACTTTTTTTTCTTACCCATCCCTTATTTCTCTGTCCCTCTCCTCCCCCCTCTCTCTTTTTTTAATGGGAATACATTGTTCTGATGTCATACTTTTCTGCCAACAAACAAAATGCTTTTCATCACAGGGGGGCAGGACAACCACAGCAGCTTAGCCTGCCAACCCTCCACTGTCTTTCACACCAACACCCAGCACCTCTGGGACACAACCTGGC
Organism: Protopterus annectens; assembly: GCF_019279795.1. Lineage (NCBI taxonomy): Eukaryota > Metazoa > Chordata > Ceratodontiformes > Protopteridae > Protopterus > Protopterus annectens. The sequence continues at coordinate 341,204,652 of NC_056727.1, read as the reverse complement.
AGTACTGCCTCTGCAGCCCCTGCACTACCTGGCCTATCCACGTTAGATTAGTATTGTCCCAGATGCTGGTGCATTGGTACCTTCTAGAAGTATTACTGGAGGCAGTGATTACATGACCTGCCAGGAACTGCCAGGGATAGTGCATGATATGATAGAAACTGGAATTGGTGTCCTCCTCAGCCTACTGGAAAGGTTGCTCCTTACAACACAAAAAAAGACTTGCATGTTAAGCAGTCTCACAGGGAACCAAGGAAAGGGACATATGTGACAGTTCTGAGAGTGAGGACTAGAGTCTCACTGTTCCCATTCTTGACAGACATATGCCTCCAATGTCCAGTACCTTTCCTCAATCATGGTATCCTCCAAACTTTTGTGCCCATCACCAGCCCTGTGTCTGTCTTGTTTGTCCTGTTTGTCTGCACCTGCTTACTCACCTACCCAATCTATCTGATCCTAACATTCCTACTTCCCTTGCCCAACATTCCTCTTTTTTTAAAATGCAAAAAAAAAAAACAAAAAAAAAACCAAGAAAAACAAAAACAAAAAAACAAAACAAAAGGGAAACTTGTCCAATGAAAAAAATGTGTCCAATACATGCCTCTCCACTTCGCATGTGTCTTTTCAAAACACATGATTTAGTCCAATTGATTATACAATGTAACTGCATTGTTGTCACCCATCTGTGTTGTGGTGACAGTCCAAATTCATTGACTTTTCTATAAAAGGTTCATATTACAGTGTTAAAGAAGTGAATATCTATGGTTCTTTCATAATTCCTTCCTGGAAATTCCTTCATTCCTTCCCCTAAAGAAGTGCATATTTGTGGTTCTTTCCTAATTGCTTCCTGCAGATTCCTTCATTCCTTCCCCTTTGCTCTTTCTCTGCTTGCCTCATTTCACCATTTTCCTATCTATCCCAGTTTTACACCTTTAATCTTTTCAAAAAGTAGAATCACACACCACACATATGACCAGAAACGGCCCATGATGAAGCCTTCACTTTTTTGTCTAATGCATCTGCGCAGAGTTTCATATTGTGCGACAGTGCTAAATGGTGTATGGTTCTTCATGTCCTATGGCAAAACCTCGCCAGTTTTTGCCATTGGCCACATTAGTCTAGTTCTCTACATGCAATGCTGCTTACACTCACTGCACTAAAGAAACAGAGTTATAGCAGAGTAGAAGCAGAACTTTGAAACATTTACTCTGACAGTTATTTAGACTGTTGAATATAGTAAAATGCAGCTTCCTATGTGGAGTGTGGACATAACTCACTTGAGTGAAGACTTTGTTGACAATAGCTTCAAGAGTTCGATTCCAGATGCATCTCTGATCATTTCTAGTATAATATATTTAATCACCCACATATGAAAAGTTTCCACAGTTATGATTTCTCATAGAGATATATTGATTACTGCACAAAAAATGAGCATCTGAAATGACATCCACCCTCACTGCTATCACATATTTATTTAACCTTGTTCTGCTGTCATAAGCCTGTTGTCCCTCTCCAAAGTCTTTTCTATTCTTATGTCAGTCACTTCATGCAACACATCATGAAAGGTTAATAATGACAACAGACCAAAAATTAGCATTAATTTGTCATTGAACAAAACACTGTTAGGTGTATGTCCATCTGTCCTGGTATTCATCCCATCACTCTGCCTCTTCTGTACATCTGTGTATCTATAGGTTGATGGAGGGTGTCTGCAGACTGATCTGAATTTACTGATGGATAATAATAATGTTACCTTAATTCAATAGTTTCTCAGTGCTCCTGTACTGGGCAATGTTTTAAAATCATCTGTAAGATTCTGTTTATGTCATATTCGGGTGGTAATGGATGAAATCTTCATCTTATGTGATGTGGAAACTGTCCTTACTGTGATAAGGCATAGTGCACATGTTTCAGGATATCTGGCTATACACAAACAGTTAGCATATTGGCTGAGTCATAATAAGCATTTCAAAAGATGTGCCACCCCTTGTCATTTCTAGAAAACTTTGCACACAATTAAATTATGATTTGCAGTGAGGCCTGCAAAACAACTAATATTTTTACAACTGTAATGAGGTAGACTCATACTTTACTGTAATCATTGATTGTCACATTTGCAGTCCTGACCACATTTGCATAGCTAATACTATCATAACACTATTTGTAAAAAAAAAAAAAAAAAAAAAAAAAAGAATAATCAGGATTTGAACCCTGTTCTCATCTATGCTCTAACCAGGAGTTCATTGCTCTTACACCTGCTGTCACAAGGAAAGCTAGGTAGCAGGTGTATTTTCCACAGTCAGTACTGTCCAGAGTGCTGAAAGCTGTTGAGTGAAGAAAGCCAATTAATATATTACTATTTTTTTCATTTAACTGCATTTGCTTGTCGCTTAACTGCACAAATGGGGAAGGCAATAGCAGCAGTTTTTAATGTAATAAAAATGTTGACACATTTCCAACATAAACTACAGTATGAACAGCATAGTCGCTGTCAGCTATTTCTCCCCTAACTTATATCTTCGTAACTACTTCACAAGTTGAATTTGAATTCATGAAATGTGAATCACTAATGTGCTAACACTTTGTCATCATCCACACAGTTGAGTTTATCGCTGATGTACTATGTAAAGATGTGTTTAGCATGTTTTACTATGGGCATTGGCCAGTTATCTTCCATCACATAGAAAGGCATTCATAAACACAAGAGAAGGGCAGGGACATGTGCTTCACTGAAGACATATTTACTCAGAGTCATTTGTGCCTTGCAGTAATGCACTTGCAAATGATACATCAGTAATTGACCCACTGTAATAGATACTACAGAAAAAAAAACACAGTTGCATTGTGATATTTATTATGGGTTTATACTGGAACTGGACATTAGTCATCCATGATCATATCACAATGATAGTATCAGGATACCTTTAAATGTATTTTTGTACTTTGCAGTCACAAAATCAAATCTGAAGTCCAGCCTTTATTCACAAGTCTCTTAATAGCATATGTTACCTGTGGCATTATGTTGATGTTATCCTCAAAAGACCACTATGGCAATGTCACTATCAAAATTATGTGATGGCATGGTTGTTAGGTACTATGCTCTCCACCTGGAGAAACTAGTTAAGTAGGTGTTCAAATGGCACAGCAGTCAACTTGTGTGTGTGCCTATAGGTCTATCTGTGCGTGTGTGTGCATAGTCAGAAGACCATGGGTCTATGTCCTAATGTTGTCACTTAGTATCTTTCAGAACAAATTTTTTACAGTGTTACAGGACTGCACATCAATTTCATACAGCCCTCCCAACATCCTCTTCTCAACATACACTTTTGATGTCATTGTCAATAAAGTGCAGTCTGATGCTATTGAAGTCAGACTTGTGCTGTGGCACTAGCGTTACATATTGAGTTCTCCATCTTGTGGAACTGCTTAGGTAGGTATGTGTTCTAATCTCACAGCAGTCAATTTGTGGGTGTGTGTCTGTTCAGTCAACTAACATACAGGAGATAATTATAAAGAATTATGTGAGGCACTCCTGATAATGTCATCCTCTATAAAGTGCAGTCTGACAGTGTGAAAATTAGATGTGTGCCATGGCACTAATGTTAAGTACTGTCTTCTCCCATTAATGGAACTAGGGAAGGAGGGAGGTTTTCTAATCTCACAGTAGTCAACTTGTGTGTCAGGAGACAATTTTAGAGCAGCATATAAGTACACAACTATGTGAGACACTCCTACCAACATCATCTACTCACCATATACTGATGCTGTCATCTGCTATAAAGTATACTCTGACAGTGTGAAGGTCAGACTTGTGCCATGGTGCTAGCATTAAGTACTGTGTTTTCTAATTTGTGGAACTCAAAACATAACACAGAAACTGAATAAAATATAACCCCAATAAATGAAGATTCATTAGCCAGCTCCAAACACAATAAACTCCTTTATTCCAACATTTATTAAAGAAAAACACATTTAAAATGTTTAAAATAACAAAAATAGTATTTTTTTATGAATGAGCAAGCACTTTGGATGGGTCTTTCTAGTTTTGTGACAATAACTGGCTGATTTCTGGGGTTTGTGAGTGAAAATGTTTTTTTATTGGACAAACAAATTTTACTGAAGATTCTGATTATGTCATTAAGTTAAAACAAAAGCACTCAACTGTTGGTGATATGCATAGTAGTCTCTTGTTCTTTTAAATGTTTTTTAACATGTTTTTATTAATGAATGTTGGAATAAAGAAGTTTCTTGTGGTTGTAGCTGGCTACTGAAACTTGTGGAACTAGGTAGGTAGGGGCTCTAATCTCATAACAGTCAATTTGTGTGTGGTCCATCAGCTTCCATTCAGGAGACAAATTTAGAGGAGCATGTACCTACACATCTATGTGAAATGCTCCTATAAACATCTACTCCCCATACACTGATGCTGTCATCTGCTATAAAGTGCACTTGTGCCATGGTGCTAGTGTTAAGTGCTGTGTTCTCTAGCTTGTGGAACTAGGGAGATAGGGGTTATAATCTCAGGGCAGTAAATTTGAATGTGTATTTTTAATAAACTATCAGTCTGGATATAATTTTAGAACTGTATGTGAGTCCACAGCTACATTAGTCATTTCTCCAAACATCATGTTCTCGACATAGAATGATGATGTGATCCCTTATAAAATGTACTCTGAAAGTATTACATGCAGATGTCTATTTTGGCACAACATTAACCACTGGATTCTCTAGCTCTTCTATCTAAATAGGTAAGTGTTCTAATCTTACAGCAGACTTTTGGTTGTGTTCAGTCAAATATTGGTGTGGAGACAATTTTACACAGAGATGCAACTTCACATATATTTTAATCACTCCTCCCCAAGTCTTTTTCATAGCATACAATGATGCTGTCATCCTCTATAAAGTGCACTATGACACTGTTAAAGTCATACATCTATGGTGGTGCTAGTCTTATGTTGTATGCAATCCAGCTTGTATACCTACACACCTCAGTAAATTGCTGTGTGTAGTTGGTGTTATATTATAGTCATATATGATCTTTTGAATCTATTTTCATTGGAATATCAGTCAGAAAAAGGTTTAAAGTAGCCTCATGAATCCATCATCTCCTTTTCCTTCTGTTTACATAAAATCCTGTCTGCAAAACACTAGAGAATGTCATCATCTCAACGATAAATAAATGCATCATGGAGCAGTGTCCTTCCATGACCCTATTCAAGCCATCTCCAGACCAACGGATTTGTCATTGTTAATTCTGGCATGGGGTGGTGCACATGCCACATATGGACAGAAGTATTATGTAATACAATCAAACACATACAAACATATACACATACCACTATTATCTTCCATCATATAGAGGTAGCAGTTTTGGTTTAAATGGTATAATAATGGCTAGGATTTTAAGTGATGCTGGAGATTAGCCCTTTAATGTACAGTGGCACTATGTACATTGTACACATCAATGTTGCTGTCATCCACATGTGCTATTTTTAGGTGTGGCTGTACGGTAGCCCTGCAACAGTTTATTCCAATCTGTGATTTCAGCTAAGTTATTGATGTCCACTGCTGCCATCGGATGGCATGTTCCTTCCATAACAGCTTTAGTAATATACCTCCTGAGGATTGTTGATATTGGATGATGGCATGTATATTGTTGCCTTAGTAGGCATGTATTTTTGTAGTGGAGTATATCAACATTCTACATAGTTGTCATTTAACCATCAAGGTGACAATTGCATTATGGCACAGGTGTGCATGTGTATACCTAACATCATGAAACGCTATGTGACATATAGTACTATTACATCACAATGATTACATTGGCACTTACACCTTGTTTTATCCACATGTTGTAATGCTGTTATATACACAAACATATAACAGGTTGAGATTCACTTACAACTCTAGGGCATTCATTGTATGCACAACTGTGCTCCTATTCACAAGGATTATTCAGGTGTTCCTCAGCAGCATTGTATGACTGACAGCATTTTTGTCATTAACTTTTCTGTATGAACCGCATCCACCTCATTTGTAATGTGCATGTATATGGTATCAGAGGTCTTACATAGACCTTTCCAATGATAAACTTATAGGCATATGGTGTGCAATTGATACAATAACGTGAACTAGGTAGAGTTGTATAACCATGATAACAGTTCCACTGTGAGGCATGTGATGCATACCCAAGGCTGTATTTGCAGGTGTTGTCACAAATCATAGTTTAACTAAGTATGAAATCATAAGGGGAACACCCACAGCTTTAAACAGAGATGATTGAGGATGGTACTACACATACTCGATTGGAGGCAGTAGACAACCTACTAGATGACAGATTTTGATCAAACTTCACCTCCCTGTTCATGCTGGCTGTCACCACTAAGTATGCATGCAAACATCACTCAGCTTATTTTCTCAAGAAACCACCTCATCTGTGTGGTCACTAAGGCTAAAAACATGGCATCACTAGGCCACATCCTAGTTTGCCTTTTCTGTAATTAAAACCTGACCTACCAGACACAGTTGGATCTCTGCTTAACGACAGCATCCAGGCATGTTATGTTCTGACAGAATGGTGGACAGAATCATCCATCGGAACAAAGGTGGACCATCACCCTATACAGGAAATTAAGCCTAATTAGCCTCATCTGTAAGGCAATGGAAATAATCATCATTGATCTTATCAACAAGAACATAGGTAATCTCCTGAATGTGTACTGAACCCATTTTTGATTTGTTAAGGCTTGATCATGCCTGTTAAATGTGGTTGACTTCTTTGAGAATGTCACCAAGGCCAGGGATGAGGGAAAAGACTGTTTATCCCACTTAACGTGACCTGGCCAAAGTATTTTACACAATTACACATTCAGGTATTACAGAGAAAATGTCTCAACTGGGCATAAACCTATATGTCACTAAGTGGTTAACCAAATAGCTCAGCAACAGGACACATACAGTCAAAGTGTATGAATTCACCTCTAGCGAGAGGCCAGTAGCCAGGGCAATACCACAGAGATCTGTACTAGTCCCTTTCCTCTTCGTTATTTAATTTTCAGATGTTAAGGCAAAATTAGACAGCCTTTGTCTGACTATATTTGCAGATGACTGCAAAATATGGACAATCATTGAATCCACTAATGCTATTGACATACTGCACAAAGTAATAATGCACACAAATGATTGATGGCAGAGCCATATAGACACACTAAATGACCATTAAAGTATAATTATTCCCTTTTGAAAAGCAAATACCCAAGCTCATTATAATGTAGACAACACCCCCCTAACTGAAGACTGGGTGTTATGTGATCTGGGTATTCAGGTAGATAGTAACTGGAAGTTTGACCACCATGTGTCCACAGTGGTGACAAATCCCTTCTATGTGGCACAACTCATAAGTATGGGCATAGCATCGAGATCAAAGGATGTTATAATTCCATTATACTCATCCCTCATCGTACCAATAATTGAATACAATGCACCCTTTTGCATGTACCACTCCAAAAATCTGCAATGCCTGGAGGTATCCCACAGTTTTTGCACAAGAAAGATACAGGGTGTGGGTGTGACATAAAAACTCCTACGTGGAAAGATTGAAAGCTCTATCACTATATTCTGTCCCCTACATACTACTAAGGGGCGATCTGTGTCTGGCCTTCAAGGAAGTCTCTAATCCAGCCCTGATGGAAATGCTACACATAGGTAAAGCAAACTGCACATGGGTGACTTGTTCCAAGGATGTTAACCTAGCCTCTGACATAATAAATAATGTTGCAGAGATAGATAAGTCTGTCAGACACTACCACTTCACTGGAACAAGCTTCCCATTCATGTAATGCAAAGGCCTTACCTGACCCTCATCAAGTGCAACCTAGATCAATGAAGGGTTAATCGTAATTGTAATGAATCCATGACCCTCATGTCTTAGTTAACATAGCATAATCACAAACATTTGTCTGAATGGAGAGACGATAAATCAGCAAGCAAAGGAGAGTAGTATTGCTGGAATTTAATTCATTCTCAAGTCTTGGTGAATACCTTCATGAGGCGAACCCTGTTTTTCACAAAATCTCACCAAGACTACACTGATATATAGACTGCATTGTACATAACATATATGATGGACAGAAGTAAAAAATAAAAATAATAGCTAGGTGCACATGACCCAGGATAAAAAAGTGCCCAGGCTTGGTAGGCACTCTGGTGCCAGGACTGAAATAATAACAATGTAGAATCCTCAAGACACAGAAATATTCCTACAATGGGGCTAGGCCAGGCCCAAGGGGAGGATGCCCCCCCCCCACCATTGTAAAAGGAAGTAGTAGTCTACAAAATTCACAAAAATTGAAAGGGCAAAAAAGATCTATAAAGATGATAGATTGGATAATTCGGGATAAGAAAGAAATGATGTATTGTCACTATTATGCAAGATGCCCAGAATTTCCAGACATAAGACAGACAAAAAGAATAAGAGAAAATTAGAGGAAAAAAAATACTTCCACAAGAAAAACTTTCAGAAGCTTCAAATAAGAAATTGTGTTCATTAACGCAACAGATTTATGAAAAACTTTATATAGACCAAGAAGCCTTGGGTCATTAGGAAAAAAAGTGACTGAGAAAGTGCAAAAATATAAAGAACAAAATCTAGAGATTTTTGAAAGGCATAAAAAGAAATATGGACATGGGAAAGAAAGAGAGGTCTGATATGGCACAATATTTATGCAAAGGAGAAAGATAAATTAATCAATACAAAAAATCAGCCACAAAGATATTCAAAGAGAAATACAGGCAAAGAGATTCAGATATGGAAAATTTCACAATAGAAAAATAAGATCACAAAGAGGGAATATAGAAGAAAACATTAGTAATGTAGTAGTTTAAAACTAGATGTTGAAGATATGGAATATCTGCAAAGTGAATGATTTACTGTAGAAATTATAACACGTTATATCATAACATGATGTAACAACAGTAAGGAGAAACAGGAGCAGCAGGAGATATCTGAAGAAGAACTATGAATTTGGGAAAGAGAAAGAGATTAAATATGGTGTAATATTTTTGCAAAGGAGAAAGCAAACCTAATCAGTACAAAAAGAGCAGCACCAAAGATATTTGAAGAGATATACAGGCAAATGTTTAAGGATATGGAAAATTTTACAATACAAAAATATGAAAACAAAGAGGAAAAGTAAAAAAGAGAATTAATAATGCAGAAGTTAAAGAAATAGAAAGTGAGGATACGAATTACTTGCAAAGTGAAGAATTTTGTGTAGAAAATTGAACTTTGATAACATCACAGAAAGATACAGCAATGGATCCCCATATTAAGGAGAAACTAGTGGAGCAGGAAACATCTGATCAATTGCCATATGATGATACTTTGGAGCCTCCCATAGAAAACAGTACAAAAGTTCAGTTGGAGTTGCACTGCAAGGGAAGGAACAGGAAACTGTGGCAACTCTGACACAGTCAATGTTGTGGAGTGATAAGCCAGTGAGTTCCCACATGAAAGAGCAATGGATGACACAAGATAAAAAATTAAGACAATATGGTTCAGAAAGATGCTGTGGAACTTTCTATAGTATGCCTGCAGGAAATGGAGACCAAATAATGTGCCTTCAGAGAAGAGTTGCTCAATTTAATAGAGATGGACAGACATATTAAGAATGATGAAAGAAACAAACTGCAGAAAGTGAATAAAACCCCAAAAGTTGGAAGTTTGATAAAACAAATGAACATAGTATTTAGGACTGTTCATAGGCATTTATGTGATATAACAGAAGTAAATAGGATATATCACTGTGCAGCTAAATTAATAACAGATAATCCCCAGGATTCAAGAAGCTCGGCGCAAGGACGGCATTAGCCTTGTGCTGACCATGCGGCGTAGAGATGGCGCAGCAGCACCACATGCATATTAATGAAGGCGCGCTGCCATAACGGCCACGTGCATCGGAAACATGTACGAGTGCAGTGGGCGTGTCCAAGTGCTGCACGGAGGCATGAACATGTCAGCTGCATATGCGCAACCTAAAATGCTGACTAGTACAGCCTTCCTCTAATAGTAATCACTCCTGCCAGTGTCCATGGATACTGAAATGTATGAAAAGCATACAAGACATTTTTGCAAACACCACAATAAAAAGTAAACACAAAGGCACGTAGTTGAATATTGAGTCCCCATCCCTCCAACAAATGATATTTAAAACCCTGTGCCCATATCCATTGTAGTGTCACTAGTTATACCAAGTGGAAGCGAAACGCATCATGTTAGCACGCAACCAATTGCTAAGCCTAGCCCAATGGTTAAGGTTACCACCTGTCCTACATTGTGAGGGACAGTCCCCCTCTAGGCAGGTGTGTCCATACCAAAACCATTATAAATGTAAAATGTCCTGCAATAGTAGGACATAATTATGTCCCATATTTTATGTAATAGTCCCATACAATACTTATTTCTGTATATAAAATACCTAAATGTTACAAGAAACAGAATAAGCAAATAAACGAAACAGAATAAGCAACTACACCGCTAGAACAATAAAAGCTTATATTTAGGCATAAAACTAAAGTACTATCCTTTGTAATGACCGTGGGTATGTGTTGGCCTGTAAACTCTGATGTGTGCCCCGAAAATGTCCCATCCAGGTCATATGAAAAGGTGGCAACCTTACCAATGGTCAGAGCATTCACTCAATATCTGCCCATTCGCGGTCCAAGTCTTCCTTGTCAAGACGGCCCATAGATGAATGGGTATTACCCGTGGTCTGCCTACCATGTCATGAAAGATAAGTATTTGCAATGTGCGTGAAGTACAGCATGTGGATGATCAGAAATGCTAGGATAGTCCTCACAACCATATTGCTCCCAGAGATATGTAGTGTACGCAATGTGTTCTGTTGACTGTGCCATGGGCCATCAACTAGAGAAGGGATGGATGGTGTCTGTGGAATATGGGGGTGGGGGTGACAGGTAATGTAATAATTCACCAAGAGGAGACTGGGTTGGATGTACAATAGGTGAACTGAAGGTCTACGAGGGAGCAGTGGGTGAATCAGGAAGATAACCAAAGAACAAATATTCACATCCGCGATACCATCCCACATACATGTGAACATTAAAAAGTGCAATGCACATGTACAGAAACGTTACCGGCACATATCCACATAATGGTCTGGCCTGAACTGAGCCATCCAACCCCAACACACCTGGATACATATTTGAATACCCATCATCCCCTTCACAGCACACCACCTCCCCCTTCCTGAATGTCCACCAAAACCAGCCATACTCGGGCTGCTAGATAGGCGCAGCCATATCTGCACATAGTGACACCTACCCATATCTAGTAGGCAGTCTCACCCTAGGCAGTCTCAGGATTGCAAACTATGTATCCCTTTGCATGTATAACCCTACCTTATTGCCGTTAAGCAAAGAAGGTCATCAGTCCCCACAATTTTTGGATATCCCTCATGGGATACGTATCTGTTCTAAACATTAGACTTGGTGTCACGACACAATGTCCAGCCCTGTATACATCTGGACAAAAGTTGTATAAGCAGTAGTTGTTCACAAGACTGCTCAGGCTACAGCTGGTCCTGCAGAACCTATGACCCAGGATTAAACACCTGACTGTGATGCATGTCTCCCAACGTGCATTATCGGGACTATATACCTTACACATTCGCATAGTGGCAGTCGGATATAGGGTGCTTAAGGCACTGTAAAGCAGACGTAAGTAGGGTTACCACCTGTCACACCTTGTGAGGGACAGTCCCTTTTTGAGCAGTTGTGTCCAGACCAAATATAATACAATGTCAAATGTCCTGTGATTGTAGGAAATACTTATGTCCCATATTTCATGTAACAGTTGCATAAAACAGTTATTTCTGTATGTAAAATACTTAAATGTTACAAGAAACAGTTTAAGCAACTAAACTGCTACAAGAATAAGCTTTCATTTAGGCAAATAAGTAAAGTTCTAACCTTTGTACTGACCGTGGGTATGTGTCGGCCTGTAAAATCTGATGTGTATCCCCAAAATGCCCCACTTAGGCCATTTGAAAAGGTGGCAACACTAGAAGTAAGCAGGTATGCAAGCGTGTATGCGCGACGGTAAGTGGTGGTGATTTAACGGTATGGGAAATGTAAATAAGCATGTAGGTGTATTTGTATGTCTATGTACAGACCGATATACACACACACACACACACACACACACACACACACACACACATATATATATATATATATATATATATATATATATATATATATATTTATATATATATATATGTATATAGATATATATATATATATATATATGTGTATATAGATATATATATATATATATATATATATATATATATATATATATATATATATATATATATACACACATATATATATATATATATATATATATATATATATATATGTATGTAGATATGAAGAATGAACATGGTCACAATATAGCAGTCATAACGAATGTGAAAGGAAACAGCAGTGGAAATCTCCATAATATTTAGTGCTGTTATATATCAGGATGGCCATAGGTGAGCACACCTCTGCATCCCCAACCACAGGTAGGATATTAAAAGTGGAATGAACGACCTCCCCGTGCTAAGTCTGACTTTCAACTAGGTACAGGGCAGTCCCGGTCCTCAGTCGGGCAAGCCTAACCCGGATGACCATATAAACACCCTGACAATCAAACACACGTATGTGCCAGGACTATAGACTTTGGAGGTCAGAATATCCTCGGAGTGAGTCAACATGCGGCACAGGTCCAGAGCAGTAGGGAATAGGGAATGGCGCATGTGTAGTAGTGCGGTTTTCCTAACAGGAAAATGGATGCCTGCTGTGTAAGTGAAGTGATGAGGCGTGTGTTCGGGTAACTATGAACCATGGGTATACTTATAAATGAAGCAGAACACCAATAGTGTAATGGTTAGAGCATCCGCCTAATGAAAAGGCATTAAAGGTTCAAGTTTGACAATAGCACATATCATTTTCCTTGTGGAATGAATGTTGCTCTGCTGTAAAGCCGACATTTGAACATGTAAAGGTGAACATGTGTATTGCATGGGACTATTAACCAGATCCTTTCAATCAAAGTGGTACTGTCATAATGAATAAGGCACAACTAAGCACAAATAAGCAGCAGTAAACATATGTAATGCACAGTAAGCATAGGTGAGTGCACCTGCACGGGTGTAAGCAGCTCCCAGCATAGGAAATGTATGTTAGTATGTACAGATGTAATATATACACACACACACACACACACACACACACACATATATATATATATATATATATATATATATATATATGTATATATATGCACACACACACACATACATACACACATATATGTGTGTATAGATATATATATCTATATATATATATATATGAAAAAAAAAAATATATATATATATATATATGGTTCTAGGTTATAACATCGACAGCTACTTTCACCGACAACAGAAACATCGACACCACATAATCGACAAACCATAACCATGACACCTCACATGCCCGACAAACAAGTAACCGACAGTCCACAAACACGAAACCCCATACACTGCACACACCACAATAACAACAATCAACTAACAAAACACATCCCCTATCCAAAAACCACACACAGAACACAAGCACACCAAAATCCTCACAAACCCACACTAAACCTCACACACACAACTATATACAACCCTAACCCAAACCCTTACCCTAAGGTCTGTCACTATCGCACACTCAGCTAACCCACGCCTAACCCTAACTCACTTAACCCGCCCCTAACCCAAAAAATAGTACTACCGCACACTTACCTAACCCGCGCCCTAACCCTAACTCACTTAACCTGCCCCTAACCCAAAAAATACCACTACTGCACACTTACCTAACCCGCGCCCTAACCCTAACTCACTTAACCCACCCCTATCCCCACAGACTGTCACTATCCACACTTACCTTACTCGCACCCTAACGTCCGTCACCACCGCATACTCACACAGCCTTCTTTCCAAGTCACTATCCCTGGCGTCGGCGTTTTCATCCGTAGCATCGGTCTTCCGAATGTCGATCATCTGGCACCCGCTAATCCGTTGTCGGTGATGTCGGCTGTCGATCTTCTAACCTAGACCCATATAGATATATATATATATATATATATATATATATATATATATATATATATATATATATATATATAGATATATAAAGAATAGGCGTTGTAACAATAAAGCATACAAATGGGATGTGATGGGAATCAAGAGCAATGTTGGTATTATATAGTGCTTTCAGCGTATGTCATAAAAACTGCCCAGGAGTGAGCAGAGCACCGCTATTCACACCACAGGCAGGGTTTTACAAGTGGGAGTAACATCTTTGAAATGCTATGTCTACTTTACACACAGACTGAATGTAGTCCCATGCTGGGACCTCCACAAAGGAAGCACAAATAGCCGGGGTCCATAATCCCAGGAAATTAATGTATGTGCAAATATACATGGCGGGAGACCCTGTGAATACACGAGGCAGGACAAAATGTGTGTAGGGCCCCAAAATCTCTGGAGACGGCAATGTGTAAAGGTGTGTCATGGCTGTGATAACAAGTGGATCATGGATGTTACATGTGTAAATTTAACACGGGTGGGGTGGAGGAACTATGGGTATGCAATAATGGATCCAGCCTTGCCAGGGTTGGATGGGCTGGTTCTAATGGACTGCCCCGTGGAGGTCAGCTAGGTCGTAATAGGTATATATGCATACTCACATGCAGACAACAATATATGTTGAAGTACAAATCCTGTAACACATGCATTCCATTTGTTGACATAAATAATAGGAATGTGCCCATACAAACATTGACAGTAGATGGAATAATAGGCTGTGCAGAAGAGGGACGGGTTGAATCACACTATCACATTCCAATTACTATCGGTAATCCATACACGAATATATAGCGACATATGTCTGCTGTATAACATGCTACATACCGATTACAAGATAAGTGGAGTGAAGTCGGTGTTATAATGAATAAGTCACTAGTATGCTGGTGAAGCATATATAAACACCATTACACATGTGTAAGTGCGTATGAGGGGGGAATGTATTGACACACAGATGTACATATATATAATCATATATATATATATATATATATATATATATATATATATATATATATATATATATATATATATATATATATATATATATATCAAATAAACTCTTCGAATATGTTGAAGAAACTCAAATCAATATATAAACACACTTCAATAACTGCTTACTGTTAAAGTACGAAGTACAGTGTCTGTCTGCCTGGGATGACATGCTGGACAAGCCACGCTGCTTCGCAAGGGACGGCTTGCACCTGTCACCCCTGGGATTCCGGATATTGGCAAAGGCTCTTGCCACCCCCATAGTGCCTTTTTTAGGCAAGGCTCAAATTCTAAACCTACCACCCTAGAACACAAAAAAGGAAAAAAACTAAGGGTAATGCTGCTCAATGCCAGAAGTCTAAATCTCAAAATGCACGCACTCGAGGCCCTTCTCAGTATGGAGAACATCGATGTCTGTGCTGTGACAGAAACCTGGTTCAAGGCTCCTGAGAGCACCCCAGCTATCAGGTTTTACCTCATATCATGCGTTGCCCCAAAATCCGGACAATACCAAGAAAGGAGGGTATCCATATTCATCAAGGACACCCACACCTCAAGACTGGTGGCAACGCACGATGCATCGGAGACCATCCAGGTGCAATTAACCATAGGCAAGACTGCTCTGCAAATTGTAGCATGTTACAGGCCACCCTCACAAACTCAGGAACCTCACATGGCCTTCCTGAAAACACTAGAGGGATAAATGTATCACCAAACACCATCATACTAGGTGACTTCAATTACCCTAATATAGACTGGGAACACTACTCAAGCCCAAACACCCTAGCCCAAAAGTTCCTGGAATTCATAAACTCAAATGCCATGGAACAACTAGTCACCATCCCCACAAGAGGAGATAACATACTTGATCTCATCATCACGAACATGGGAGCACAATGTTCAACACGAGGTGTACCCCTCACTGGTGAGATCAGACCACAAACTAATCTCGCTGGAGGTCCTCATCCCACCCCCACCTGAAATAAAAAGACCACAGTAAAGAACTTCTCAAAAGCCGACTTCACACTTCTAAAGACTAGTGTGGTCTCCTTTAAGGCCCCGAGCCGGCGGAAAACAGTACTCAAGCCGCTGAATCACTTACAAATGCCTTCTACCAGCACCTGCAGGACTGCATGGATAAGGCAATCCCAAGCAAAACAAAGACTCTTTGTACCAAAGGCAAGCGTCCAGTCTGGTGGACCCCAGCCATAAACAAACTCTACAACAAAAGGAGGAAGCTACTACAAGATAGAGAAAAATCCTTAAAAGGTAAGACACCCTTGATCACTATAAGTAAAAATCTAAGAGCTCTCATAAAATCATCCAAAGCAAATTTCGAGAGAAAAATAGCTAAAGACTCAAAAGACAATCATAAGGCCTTCTTTAGCTATGTTAGAAACCTGGGAGGAAACTCCCAGATATGCTCAGAGCTAGTTCAAAATGATGTGAAGATTACTGATCCTACAGACATTGCCAACATACTGGCTGACAGGTTCAGTGCAAACTTCTCCCCCCCAAAAGGAGAGATATCTATACCAAACGATTGCAGCCCCCAAACATCTCCAGCGCCCAAGTGAGAACTGCTCTCTCCAAAGCAAAAAACACAGCATCCATGGGACCTGATGGTGTCCCCGGCTGTGTGCTCCATGAACTCAATGAGGAATTAAACCCACAGCGAGGACAGCTGTTTAATCAAAGTCTTACCTCTGGATGCACTCCAGGAGTGGCACTGCAACTGTGGTACCACTTCACAAAGGCGGTGCCTCCACCGACCCTGGAAATTACCGGCCCATTAGCTTGACAAGCCTTATCTGCAAAGCCATGGAGAGGATCATAATGGACCTCATAAATAAAGACATAGGGAATTTGCAGACTTTGGATCCAACCCAGTTTGGCTTTGTCAAAGGCAGATCATGCCTTTTAAACTTGGTTGACTTTTTCGAAACAGTCACCAAAGCCATTGATGAGGGAAAGGCAGTCCATACAGCCTACCTCGATCTGGCTAAGGCCTTCTATACAATACCCCACTCTGGTATCATTGAAAAACTCATCAGCTTAAATGTCAACCCATACATCACAAGATGGGTTGCAAACTGGCTGAGTGACAGAACCCACAGGGTCAGAGTTGCTGGCGCCATGTCAGACTCAAAGCCTGTCACAAGTGGTGTCCCACAGGGCTCAGTCCCGGGCCCACTCTTGTTTGGCATCTACTTTTCCGAAGTACAAGCAAACACAGGAGGGTTATGGATGACAAAGTTTGCAGATGACTGCAAACTGGGCGCCATAGTAGAAAACACATCTGATACAGATATCCTTCAGAAGGGTCTCACAGAAACGGATAACTGGTGCCAGAGCCACGGCCTAAAGTTAAATGCCAAAAAATGCATAGTCATACCCTTCGGGAAAAACAAGGTTACCCTAGCTACCAAATAGGTGGCAATCCACTGAGCACAGAAGAAGTTATCAGGGACCTGGGGACCCAGGTTGATAGTAGTCTGTCATTCGACACCCATGTAGCTAAAGTAGTTAGGAAGACCTTCTACATTGCCCACCTTATCATGAAGGGATTCTCATCTAGATCAAGGGAGGTCATAGTCTCCCTTTACTCATCACTCATCAGGCCAATGATTGAGTACAATGCCCCATTCGGAATGTATCTGACCCGACACTTGCAGCAGCTGGAGAGGCCACAAAAGTTCCTCACCAAAAGGATAAAGGGTCTCAAAAATCTGTCCTATGCTGCCCGACTGAAAGAACTCCAGCTCTATTCAGTCGCCACGCTGCTCAGAGGTGACCTTTGCCTAACATACAAGGCCATGTCAAACCCAGATTTGATGAATATGCTTCACCTCAAAAAATCTAGATCCATCAGAGCCACAAGGGCGGAGACTTAAACCTTGACACGGCTATTAATAGGACGTGCTGGAGGGATAGATTCATCACCCAAAGACTCCCTATGCTGTGGAACAAAATCCCGGTACATGTGAGGCAGAGTACCTCGCTGGCCTTGTTCAAGAGAAATCTTGACCAATGGATGGGAGATCACAGATATACCCCAGGGATAACCTCAGTGTCACTGCTCGACAGAGGCACAGCAAAATAATGGGTATAGTTCCCCATACTAAAGGGGTGGCGTAAGCCACAAAACGATGGGCTAGGCTTGTAAATGCCCTCGGGCAGATAGCCTAGTATGAACCTATGCACCTATGAACCTATGAACCAATGAGACGGAGCAGGTGCTAAGCTTTCGTTCTTTTATTGGTGTAAAGAACTTCTTCAGAATGTACAATTTCATCAGAACAAACATATATATACATACACATATGTCACTAAAATGGGATGTGCTAAAATATGGTGATCCAATAAGGAGCAATGTATAAATTACAATAATGAAACTGTGTGGATGAAATCAAACAAAATATATACATCAAGCTGTAGTCATGGGAACCAAGGCATGACAAGTGGGAAGGGCACTTGTATTTTATAAACTTCTATAATGATAGCTTGACTATATGTTGTAGAATGGTAATTAAAATAAAGTAGAATTCTAATTTACAAAAGAGGTATCAAATATATAGTAAAATGTGATTATAAATGTACATATAGGATTAGCGTCTCCATCTGAGAGTGCATTTAACATTCAGCATTTCGTTCAATCCAGGAGGAGCTTCAGCATTTAGTTTAAGCTGCCAGCAAAGTTCCTTAACTTCGAGTAAAGTGTTAACATCTCCCATAAACATATCTACAAAATCAAGTACAAGAAATTTAAAATGAGAGAAATTATGGCACTCTAAGCTATGTTTCATTAAGGAATTTTTCATGTCCTTATTTCGTAAAGCTGCACAGTGTTCTTTCATGCGAGAAGAAAACTTGCGTGTAGTTTTGCCTATGTAGAACCCAGGGCATGACATGCAGACTGCAGCATAAACTACATTAGTGGTTTTGCAATTAAAATGTCTTGGAAAATGTACCTTAAAATTGTTGTGTGGAAATCTGAAGGTATTCCCAGCTAGAATGAAATCACAAGCAACGCATGTGCCACAAGGAAAAGTGCCAACAATATTATTAATTGTATTAACATCGTTGTTATCCATGAGGTTAAAAGGGGGGTCTCTGTTCTCAATGGAACAGTGTAAAGATCTGTTTTTTTGTATGCAAATAATGAGTTGGGACCAAGTGCAGCAGAGGTTTCTTGACTGTTCGTAACAATGTCCCAGTTGTCAGCTAAAATTCGTTTGATTTCCCCAGAATCCCTGTACATGGGGACAGGGAAGCTGATGTTCCATTCAGGGCTTTTAATTTGAGCTGAGTCTGTTGGTGATAAGTGGGAAAGAAGTACAGAAGAGTTGTATGCACACGGTTCGGAGAACCTGGGGGTGTGAGAAGAAGGAGGAATTTCACTGGTGGCCATGGTAGCTGCAGAGCCAGTAGTATGATTAACTACAGGTAAAGGGCCAATAGTGTTGTTTACAGTAGGTAAGAGGGCTTGGTCACAGTATGTATGGTGACTGGAAGACGTAGTGGGACTTGAACTTATCTCATTGGGGCTCTAGGTGGTTGAAAAACCAATGATATTCTTTACTGTAGGTAAAGTGGCTTGGTCAATGTTTGTAAGGTGAGTGGAAGAGGACGTAGAAAAAGAACCAATTACTGTTGCCTCATTAGCATGAAGATGGCATCGTGATTCAGGGGGAAATAACTGTGGATTATTCTGGAGTGGTACAGAGTCAGTGAAAATACATGAGTAGGTGAAATTGTGGGATGATTCAGTAAAAAAGGTAGATGTCTTTTTGGAAGTGAACCCTTTCAAAATGATGGGTGGAAATTTCGAATGTCTGGAGGTTGTAACATCGGCAATGGTAGAGTCTAAAAGTGGTGCAGGATAATTCCTAGACAACAACATGTTTCTAAGCACATTACATTCATCAATAAATTCATTGTCATCACTAGTGATTCTAGATATACGTATAAACTGTCCTCTTGCCACATTTTTCTTCATAAATAGTGGATGCATACTTTCAAAATCTAAATAGTTATTGCGAAAAGTATTCTTTCTGTGAACAGAAGATTTCCATGACAAATTAACAGTATCCAGAGAGATACAGGTATCTAGGAAGTTGATTTGCTTGCCACAACTAGCGATGTTAAACTTTAAAAATGGGATAGATGCTGAAATAGCTTCAATAAACTGTAATAGTTGTGGTTTACTACCCTGCCAGACAAAAAAGACATCGTCAATATATCCCTTGTAGAGATGAGTGTGTTCAAAACCAGGCAAATGTTTCAATGAATTGACTTCCCATGAGGCTAAAACAAGGTTAGCAAACGAGGGGGGCACTCTTGTACCCATAGCCACTCCGTTAACCTGTTGAAAAATAAGACCATTAAAATGAAAAAAGTTGTTTTTAAGTACTAATGAAATTAAAGTAGAAATAGTATTGATTTTATCAGTTGTACAATGGGTGTATTTAGAAAGATAAGTATTTAACAGTTGGATCCCTTCAAGGTGAGGGATATTTGTATATAGTGCTTCAATGTCCAAAGTCACTAAAAATGAGTCATTGTTAGTGGGGGGGTTTGTGAACAAAATATTTAGGAAGTCCCAAGAGTCCCTTATGTAAAAACAGGAACGTTGTACTATTGGGTTGAGGCACATATCCAAGTATTCAGAAATCTTTTCCGTTTTGGTTTTGTGAGTGGGCACTATATGTCTAAAGGGAGGGTTAGATGGATGCTTATGCATTTTGGGAATACCGAAAAATCTTGCAAGTTGAGGTTCATTCACTGACATGAATTCTGCTTCAGCTGAAGAGATGCTATGGTCCTGCACTACAGATTTAATAACCTCATCAATGCCATTAAAAGCTATATTGACAACCGAAATGGAAACCTGAGAGTAAAATTCGCTGTCGTGTAGATCAACCAACAAGGAATGCACATATCTTTCTTGTTCCATTAATACCACCCCTGTGCCCTTGTCAACCTTCATAATTCTAAGTGTTTTGTCAGATGGAAGAGATTTAAGAGCTGACACATGTTTAGGGGACATGTTGAACCATTTATGAGGACTGTTAACATTTAACAGATTGCGATAGTCTTTTTTGCATACCTTGAGGAAGATTTTCAGAGTGTTATTGAGGGGTGGATTATAAATGCTCCTCCTAATAGGTAAGCGAGTGTCATCCACACAGTTTCATTATTGTAATTTATACATTGCTCCTTATTGGATCACCATATTTTTAGCACATCCCTTGTTAGTGACATATGTGTATGTGTGTATATATATATATATATATATATATATATATATATATATATATATATACATGTTTGTTCTGACGAAATTGTACATTCCAAAGAAGTTCTTTGCACCAATAAAAGAAAGAAAGCTTAGCACCTGCTCCATCTCATTGATAATTCGTACTTTAACAGTAAGCAGTTACTGAAGTGTGTTTTTAGATATATATATATATATATATATATATATATATATATATATATATGTATACAAACACACAGAGATATATAGATATATATATATCTATATATATATATATATATATATATATATATATATATATATGACAGCAAGATATGAATATACATGTATGAATACATATGCAGATATATCTGTATATATTAATGTAAATATATATATATATATATATATATATATATATATATATATATATATATATATGTTACAGTAAATATACACATGTATATACCTAGGTTATGTTACAGCAGTTACGGGTAAAATATGTTTAGACTGGGTATATGTTGGTGGGAGGTCCAATCAAAAAACACCTACCTCCCACCCCCTCAGCTAGGCCGGTGAGATATACAGACACGCAATAAAGGTAAATACAACACTGCTTCCCAGACCACCGGCAGGAAACTACCAGTGGGAGAGATCTACAACATCTACACTTTAAACATGGACGGCGACGTCCCGTGTGGGATACCAAAAATTCTTTCCTTCCAGCCAATGGGAGTAAACACTATTACGACCAGGATGTATCTGTACATGGAACAGTAGGTTGTGCAAGCCTGATAACACATGGGTTGACACAATGTACGACATGTGTTCTGACATGGGGAGAGTGGGCAGTGTGTAGGGGTGTGTTAATATCCCACCTGCACCCACCTGCACCCACAGTAAGGATGAGTGCTGTAGAGTAGTGTCAGGTAGGGGAACTCTGGGTATGTGATTATGGGGCTAGGTGTGCAGGTGTTAGCTGGCTGACATGTATTAGGACTGCCACATGGGTGTAAGTAATATTCTGATGTGGGTATAGCAGATGCCCATAACTCTCAAACCTTAAGAGCACATCTACTGGACAGTCCATATACCATTGGGGTAACACATAGGGACCATATCACTGAACTGTCCCCGATTTCCAGGGACGTCCGAGATTACGAATCAGAATCTAACACAATCTCAACTAAACCCTCCTAGAACTAGTGATATTAGGAGGAAAGGTGGCGGAATACACGTAATGAATAATGACAACATGTAAGAGTCATAAACAGCATGTAACTCAGGTAATGTGTATGAATACATATGTGCTCTGTGTCCATCAATGTGTCAGGTAAATAGCACCAACCTTCTAAATGTGTCCTTGAGGTCATTATGCAGTGTCCCTGATTCAGTGTTCATTCTTCCCCATTCGTATGAGAGGTCTGATACTGAGAGAAAGCGCATGTTCCGCCGGCTACCTTAGAAATTTGATAGAATAATAGGGTTGGGGTTACCACCTGTCCACCTTTGCGAGGGACACTCCTCTTTTGGCAGTTGTGTCCTGCAAAATAACTGTAATTATGGCAAATGTCCTGTGATTTAGGGCAAAGATTACCTATATTGTCTGTAGTAGTTGCATAAAACAATTATGTTCACCTGAAACACCTAATGTTATAAGTAACAGTATAAGCAGCTATAATGTTACAAGAGTAACCTTTTATTTAGGCAAAATAGTGAAGTACTCCCCTTTCTACTGGCTGTGGGTATGTGTTGCCCTGCAAATTCTGACGTCTCTACATACAGGTCCTATAAGGTTGCCACCTTTCCATATGGCCAAAGTGGGACATGTTCTGTAGAAATGTCAGACTTTCCAGGACAAAACATACCTACAGCCGTGCATTGAACAGGATTATACTTATTTGCACAAATAAAAGCATAATCTAGTTACATTTGAATTGTTTATGCTACTTCACATAACATATAGAAGTTTCATATATAAAATAACTGTTTTATGCAATTATTAATGAAATGTAGAATATAATAATGTCCTGTAATCGGGACATTTGCTATGTCTTGATTATTTTCACAGTGTCCCTCACAAAGTGGGACAGGTGGTAACCCTAAAGTCCAACTTTGGCCAATTGTAAAGATAGCAAACCTATAATAGGTATGTGGTAGCATGACTCGGCCGATGGATGTGGCTCCCACAACCCAACTACTTGTCTGTATTGAAGAGTCTTGGTTCCCATGTATCAGCCAGACGGGAGCAGACTGTATGCGGAACACACAAATATGATTAATTCACTGGACAGGCTGCTGATTCTGTACAGTCGAATGCCATGCTGTCACCTAATGGGCAGCCATTCCCAATACTGTAGTCAGGAGTGGCTTTAGGTCAACTGGTACCCTAGGTAAAGGGCACAATGGCACCCCCCACCACACCACCCAGTGCCCCCATCCTGGTCTACCTACACCAAATAAATACTGGTAAAGTTCCCCCACTAAAGTGGCACCCTAGGAGGCTGCTTAGTTGGCCGGTGCCTAAGACCAGCTATGACTGTAGTCATGTAGTCCGATGTAATATGCATCACAAGGTGGGAGCAGATTGTAAGAGGAATACACAAATATGAATGATTCACCGGACATGCTCCTGATTCCGTACAGTCGAATGCCATACCATTGCCTAATAGGCAGCCATTCCCGATACTGTGTTCATGTGGTCCGATGTAATAGGCATCACAAGGTGGGAGCACATTGTATGAAGTACACACAAATATGATTGATTCACTGGACAGGCTGCTGATTCCGTACATTCGAACGCAATGCCGGTGCCTAATGGGCAGCCAACCTGATACTGTAGCCATGTAGTCCGATGTAATAGGCATCACAAGGTAATATTGTGGTCCTCGCTCACACCCAGGGGTGTGAGTGGCAGATGCAAGCACCAATGTTGGTGCATTTGCAAGTGCAGGAGCAAGCAGGTGTAAGCGTGTTTGGCTACCAGTATGCAGGTATTGCACTGGTTAAGCAATGTAGAGGCTAACCGAGCATAAGAGGCTGTAACCAGAGGTCAGCAGTGGCTAACACTGTGCAATCCCACGCACACCCGCTCCCAACTGCTTTAATGTGCCTTACTCCCTCCGTATCCAATGGGCTTGTTCTGCCCTGCAACCAACTAAACGTCCTTTGCAAGGGTCGGAACCAGGACCCTGAACACACAGCTAATGTGTATTACCAATACGCCATGGCAGATATACAGACAATGGACAGTACCACAAACATATCATACAGCGTACTCATTTAACAGTACAGGAATGTATCACATCATGTAGATGCACATGTGAGTGTTTATGTCCAGTATATAGGTACATACATATATAGAGATGTATCAGGAACATATCATGTTGCAACAAAGCATTACAAAGGAATGAAACGGGAAACACCAGCGATGCCTGCATTATGTAGTGGTGTTGCTGTATGTGATCTCAAGACTCCCTCAGACAGACATGTGTCAGTCATGCATGCAAATAGTTGTACTTTGTCCGTATACATCACTCCATGCATGTAATGTACATTAACACAACAGTACCTGTCCAATCATTATGTGTGAGCAGTACTCTTGCAAGGTGTTGTGTGCAACATCATCATCATGATAAAGGTAAATGGGGTAACCACAGAGGGACCTGTAGTGTTTTGTGTACAATGGGGTCATCCTCCTCATGTATAGCTGGATTATGTAGGAGTGATGTGAATGCCAGGTTCGTGAGCCTGAGGGACAGGGGTGAGGATAACAGTAGTATGTTATGATGCATATTACAAGGGTTTCATGTGTCCAGTGGGCACGTGTGTGTAATGGACAGCTATGTATAGGGCAGATGGTGTCCTAGGAGCCGAATGGCCTTATGTGTCTGTAGGTGAGGGTCAGATTTTGGGGAAGGAGTGCAGGTATGGCCGTGGAGGACAGGTAGGATCACAGAAAAGACAGCATATAGGGTTGGTATATGACACATGTGAGGGGGATACACCCTGGACGGGGATGGGTCTTTGGCATTCAAAAGCCCATGGGAACAGTAGGACAGAGGTCCCGAGCCATGGGTAACTGCAACTACACCTACACAGCTGCAAAGGAGGCAGTGCTGGGGGCTGTCCAGGAGGTGCAGCATCACCCTGTAAATGTGACACTCCGCCCTTGAACTGGTGTATCTGGCTTCGTAACCCCTTGGGGGGCCACCAACGCAACACGTCTGGGACCACACAACAACAGATATTTACCTGTCTGGTCCTGCTCCCAAGGGACACATGCTCCATCCTCAGTGGTGGTACCACCAGAAGGTGGTGCAGAGCCAACACAGGTTAATGTCTATGGCTGGGCCCCAGATGTGCTAGTGCCCGGTGCCATGGTAAGCTGAAGTGGGACAGGAGGTTCTGCTGGGACCTCCCAACCCATTCAGCCTATGGTTTTGCATTTTAAACCCACATATGGCTTAGTGATAGACAACAGCATACAGGATTACCTACGACAGTATGCATAGATATCACCAGCAACCCAACACAACAGATGGTATACATTTGCAGAGGGAGCACAACACATGCATATATACCGCATGACAATTGTACAATGTGTAGCAGATGTGTGACTACAGCTATGAACAGTTGCCCATCATTGGCTTGTCACTGGGAATCCCACACAGTGTCAGTCATACCACTGTCTCATGTGACACATGTCCAGTCAGGGATGCAATGGAAGTAACACATCCCTATCATCATGTACTGTCTGCAATCCCCACACCATGCTTCTGCTGTGCACAGATGTGTGTTCAGTGTGTAACACAGGAAACAAATAGTTGCACACAATGACCAGTTCACAGATGGCCCTACAGACGGGGGTCCCTCATGAACAGGTTACTGTCATGTCTGTATTATAATATGCAGAATAGCCATTACCACACACATGTTAAACAGGCAGTAGTCTCAATGCACCATAGCTACACTTACATGCTGTAGTCATGTGTGGCACATCACCCTCCTATCTTTAGGTTATTTCCCACTGTGGAAAATGATTGAGGTACATCCAGATATAATCTGTGATGCTGTGTCAGAACACCACATCCAGGTACCACTCACAGCGACTGTCATGGCCAGATAATAACATGTTTCCCTAGATAGTGCACTGTGTTTATCATGTAGATGGCTATGGGAACACCATCACAGCTGTACCACATGCAATCAGCTAAAGGAGGACTGCAATAGGTGCAGAGGCCATCACCTAACCATTTCCATCTCTTACAATACACATGCTGCTGCTGTGCAGGTGTACACCTTCACATCCACCAGAGAGTGTGTGGGCGGGACAGGCAATGTACACCAGGGAAGGGCTTGGAGACTTAACCATAAGCATCATCTGCCACACACCGAATAGTACAGGGACAAAAGCCTGACTACTCATTACTATTTCATGTGTATGATGTTACTACATGTGCCACAAAGGTGACATGTTGCTGTGCTGTAAGAACATGTGTGTAGGTGAGTGACTGCCATCTGCAACAGATATAGGAGACATACATTAAGCATGGCACACGTCAGTCCACATGAACGGATGCCATTGTCACCACAACCACACTCTCTAATGGACACACATTGACACATTTTCCATGGCCACAAATACACAATGTAACTACATAGTTTGCCACACTGCAGTAATGCACAGGACCACATGCACCACAGGGGATATCTGGAGGTTCTATGGGCTAGGGCATATGAAAATGCTTGACAACTGTTGGTATGCCAATGAGGTTTATACTGGGAGTGACTGTGGTTGGGAGCATCACAACCCACATGCAGACACAGGGTGCCTGTACTGGCATGCAGGTATGCATTGCTCCATGGGTGTGTAGTGTTTGGCTTTGCAAGATGGCTGTGCAAGGCTGGGTGAGGGGTAATCCTTGCAATTGCGTCACCCGACAATGGTGTGCAATGCAGGGGTGTAGTGTCTGCAATGTCCCACACAGATGGGTACTGCATTATCTGGCCTGACATCCTGGTTACAATGTGTAGAGCCATAGCTTTGCAATGCATGCCATGTCTGTGTTTCATAGTCCTTCACATGGACATTGCCTGGGATGTGCATGTCCCACAATACTGTACAGTAACATGCACAGGTGTACCTGATGTGCCAGACACATGTAGTTTACACAGCCTGTTATACCCCAATATGCCAATACTAGCCTGGTGTGGTGAAACCTGCTTATAGTTAGCAGTTCGGCCCTGAACCTGCATGGATAGTATGATACAGGTATCCCGTGGTGTCAGTGGCATGGGTCCATACAGGGCACATGTGTACAGCATTGTCTGACCTTAGTGGATCACATTTGATGGCACCACATATGTTGCAGGCATTCAGTGTGGAACATAGTGAAGGCACAATGTCCGCATATATGTGCCTATTGTACCACTGTACAGGGTTCCATGTCCTCTGTAGGCCACTACATTCACACCATGCCTACTATTTTTCCTCAATGTGCATGTTACTAGAAACATAGTGGGATATCCTAGGCAAAATTGTTTGTGCCTGGCACATGGGTACGGGACATATACTGGGTACTAGTAGGGCTGCATACTTAGTTCACCAACCTTTTGCCAGATGTACGGGTATGGCTTGCCAACGCAGTGCCGTGGCTGACTGACAGCTGTACTCCTCTTGAGGTGGCCAATGTGTCATAAAATGGATACCATATAGGAAAACTACAAAACCCCCTCCCAAACATGTCCAGTGCTAAGACAATCATGGCCACCTCTACACAGGCTCTGACAAACAAACACACACTTGCCATGTCCTGTATACAAACCACTATGGTGTCACACTGCAGCAACACACATTTAGGGCGCACGCTATGGCGAATACTACAAAGCAGTGGAATTGTCTCATGCAGGCAGACACACACACACTTGGTATGTCTAGGATTAAAACACTGACCTAACTGCTTTACTGCACTACAGCATTATGCAGTTACAGAACGGGCTACCAAGATTACTGGGGCACATCACTCCCAGAGGTGTATTTGTAGATGGGTGACATCATCGGCCTTGCTAACGGTGGGTATAAGAAATGTATGGAGTGTGAGCAGTGTAAAAGCATTACTCAGTCCTCAGGCAAATGGACACACACACACACACACACACACACACACACACACACACACACACACACACATGTCAAGTGTGGGACTAGAACACCGACCTAACTACTTTATTACACTACAGCATTATGCAGTTATAGAACGTGCTACCGAGATTACTCAGACACAGCACTCCCAGAGGTGTATTTGTAGATGGGTGACATCATCGGCCTTGCTAACGGTGGGTATAAGAAATGTATGGAGTGTGAGCAGTGTAAAAGCATTATAAAGTCCTTAGGCAAAGGGGGCACACACACACACACACACACACACACACACACACACACACACACACACACACACACACACACACACCAAGTGTGGGACTAGAACACCGACCTAACTACTTTATTACACTACAGCATTACACAGTTACAGAACGCGCTACCGAGATTACTCGGACACAGCACTTCCAGAGGTGTATTTGTAGATGGGTAACATCATCGGCCTTGCTAACGGTGGGTATAAGAAATGCATGGAGTGTGAGAAGTCTAAAAGCATTACTCAGTCATCAGGCAAATGGACACACACACACATGGCAAGTGTGGGACTAGAACACCGACCTAACTATTTTATTACACTACAGCATTATGCAGTTACAGAACACGCTACCAAGATTATTGGGACACAGCACTCCCTGAGGTGTATTTGTAGATGGGTGACATCATCGGCCTTGCTAAAGGTGGGTATAAGAAATGTATGGACTGTGAGCAGTCTCAAAGCAATTTACAGTCCTCTGGCAAACGGGGACAGACATACACACACACACACACACACACACCTGTGACAGGAACGGAACACCTGCCTATTTACAGATTATTATTACAATACTACATACTTACGAATGGCGCCACACAGACTACACATTTCAAGGCTGTCATTATGACCTTCTGGGAATGCAGACATCAACAGGGATGCTGGCAGTTAAGATGTACATACCTGTGAATCTGTGTGTTTAAAGTAGGAATCCATCCTGACCTGGAGTATGCCCATCTGTGGAATGGACGACTACTACCACTATACAGGATTACAATAGCCATGCCCATACACAGAGGCACATAATCGACACAAGGTGTCACTGGGCATGCTCACACACTTAGTGGCACAGGGCTGTTTGGAATGCACTATGTGTCCATCTACACAAGGATATACTGGGCATGCTCATACACTTAGTAGCACAGAGGGCATGCTCACACACTTAGTAGCATAGGGCTGGTCGGAATGCACTACTATGTGTCCATCTACACAAGGATATAACGGGCATGCTCATACTCCTAGTAGCACAGGTCTGACTGGGATGCACTCTGATGCTAAACATGGAATGCCACAGTGGCTATGTTATTACAGGTAGAAGTAAAGAACACATTGTAATGGGCTCTGATGTTAGAAGTTGTCATTGTTAGCAGGAACGCTGCTCTACATATATTTGACACTGGTCTTTTACACAACATCTGCTGTCATTCTGGGATGACATGGCTGAGAGTAGGCAAGCCTTTGTCACATATCACATGCATCCATGATTCAAGGGAGTGGGGATATTAACCAAGTCACATCTGCCCACACAGTGCCATTCCAATGCAAATGTCCTAAACACAGGTTAACTCCACACACCTACAGGACAACTGCATTGTTTTCTTATGCTAACCAGTGCTAGATGTGTAGCATCCATATTCACAGCTGGTCACTGTAGATCCAACAATGGGGAGTACTGGCATCTGTGCAGTGAGGAACACCTGTCTGATGGCTCTGTAGTGCACAATAGCACTACCACCATATACCCCAGAACCTAGCACTACCACCATATACCTCAGAACCGGACATGTGGGCCATAACAGAGGTATGGACAGCTCCAGGTGGTGTCCCCACATACATAAAGGCCACTTACATGTACTGACCGGTCCCCCCATGAAAGGCATCACAGATGAGTCATGTGCAGGACACAGTGTCACATGTTGCATTCTAGGATGTAATCCTCAGACACCACCATGCCCTCGGACCACCAACATGCACCCATACATGTTGTATGACATAGATGAGTACACCACCATGTGACCCTTGACCTGTGTACTCTACCAAGCTCTACATCAACTGTAGAGAGTACACATGTACTGACACAGTTGCATCATGTTTTATGCAATGCAATGATACAACTGTCTATAACCAGGTCAGCTGTACACATACCAGGGGCCCTCAGTACTTTCCACCATTAGCAGATGACTGTTGCTGTACACCAGTACACACCCTCATGTATGGATATGACATACATGTACCTGCCCTGGGTATGTACATGCCACACACATGCACACACACACACACACACACACACACACACACACACACACACACACACACACACACACACACACACACACACACACGCACACACACAAAACATATATGTAAATAGCATAGCTGTTGTTGTCCTTTGTGCAAACAGGTGGCTACAGCCATTACACACATACACATGGAATGTAGGTCCATGGCTTCTGAACGCTAACAGTACATACGGTGTGATATCAATGCTGACAGAGGTAACATTCCGTCTGTACCTGCCACCAATTACACCCATCATATCATACAACAGTCCATGTGTCATGTATGTCATTACACATGTCCGCCAAGTGCAATGCCTACAAGCATGCCCAAATGTCAGGATTGTAGGACCAACACACCTGTACACATAGTGTTGTACATTCAGATAACATGCATGTGCAGTTGCTGATGTATGCAGGTGACGTGTATCCTCGTACATCATGCAGTTGCAATGCAGCCTCACCATTGCCAACTGTATATGGTGATATGCTGAATGTACAGAAAGATGTACCTCAGGTATGGACAGATGTGTGGAAATAACTAAGTGGTGGGGCATCTTTGCAGATGGATGTTTGCTGTGGACAGCTCACAGATGTGTCACAAACGGTCCTACAATAACCTGTGTAACCGGTAAGCAATGGTTTCATTAATTGAAGGACATAACACACAACTTAGACAGCAGTCATGGTGACAGTGAAGGTAAATCACTTGACACCTGTTAATAGTTAAGACGTCCCATGTGCATATATCAGCACTGTTGCCACAGGAAGTGTCAGCGAAGGTAAATCATTTGACACCTGTTAATAGTTAAGACGTCCTGTGTGCATATATCAGCACTGTTGCCACAGGAAGCATCAGTACTGTTTGTAACAAGTGCAATACTGCTGTACGTCTGTCATGCATAACATGAGCTAGGCAGGTCTGAGATTCACAGTACTGGCATGTGTGGTTGCGTGTGTGTCCATATAGGTCATGTATTGTGGGGAATATATCTCAATTGTTACTCACTCTCCTGTACACTAGTGTACACATCTGTACAGACTGCAATGTAGAAAGCAGGACATAGTCAGGGGTGTGTAATTTACACATGTGAGGCATCGGTATGTGCGTGACATAGGTGAATTCAATACCGAATGCCACAGTGTGTGTAGATAGGGCTGACTGGTCCCTGGGGTGAGAATGTATGTTGCCATACTGAACTGATAAGACTCCTCCCCCATCCAGGTGATGCATTCTACTATCCGTGTTGGTCCCTGATCTTAGGCCGTACTGACTACCTGTACATGTGAATTCTCTGTGACGCGTCATGTAGGTGCACAGTACTGTAATGATGATTTGCACATAGGCAGGGGTCCTCACCTCACCTGTAGCAACTGTGTGCGAGTGTGTGTTACTGTGTTGGTGAATCCGTGAGTGTGTGGGTGTGTTACAGTGTCACCGAATACATGTGTGTCAATACCTAAGTGTGTGGGTGCAGTTGTGTGTTAGCATCCTGTCATGGGAACGTGTATTACTGATTCCCAATGAGGCATCACACTTCCCACTGGCCTCTACCCTTGTAATCAGCTAGACCACTGTCTTACCTCACCACTCCATGTAACTGTACCTGTGATGTCACCCTTTATGGATGTCATGTCTGTCGCCACAGTAGCTTAATACACAGCTATCATGCTCTTGGATCGGTAGAGGTGTTTGTAACGTGGGACATTCTCACTGGTTTGTGACAGCTACACGGTGCATGCTGGTATATTCATACATACCTGTGAGTTGTCCATATTGACATATGGGACACTAATTGCAAACACTGACATGCACCGGCACGTGCAATTAGACCTGAAGGAGGACAGCAGAACATCATGACCAACATGCAGTTACTGTTGTTACACAAGACACATACTGTTAACAGTACAAAATGCATTGTACACCTGTAGTACATGGTATATCTGCTGCCTGTCAACAGTACTCAACAATTGTAAACTGCACTTATTCTCCAAGCCTGTTCACCTGCATCAGACCATATGAGCATGTCCCTGCACCGATGGTGTGGATGTCAGGGATGCAGCACAGGCATCATCATATGCACAGGGTGATATTGTTTGTCAGAGGCCTAGGCTGCACCATTGGATGACATCTTGACCTAATTGGGCATGTGTGGATGTTATGTATGTGTGTGTTGCGGTGCCCTACATATGTTTCCAGTGTGTGCGTGTATGTATGCACACAGTTCAGCCATGTGTATGGCCTACACAGGAGTATTATTGAGAGCTGCAGACTGTACAGGTGAGGTTTTACAGTTCACGGTGTCCAGCCACAGACATGTGACCTGTGCCTGCCAGGGGTTGCACGGGCACTACCAGGCAGAGGTGAAGATTGGATATTGTCTGATGTCACTTGTCCACTGGAACCATGTCCTTGCTGGGACCATCCTGGGCCATGGCATATGGCCTGCTGTGTCATGGTGTGGATAGCACAGCACCAGATGCACTGCTGCTGCTACCGCCACTATGGGAGAGGACATGTCAGGTAGCTCATACATGTAGACCTGAAACAGGTGATGTGGCAGGCCTATGTCCATGTGCCCGATGCCTCACTCCTACCAGATGTTTCAACACAGACAGCTCACACTCGCGGATTGTCATGCCATGGTCACGGACTCCAACCTTGTCACCCAACCATCTATACAAAGCTTCAGCAATCTGCTGTTGAGCATTTACCATTGCCTGGATGTTGTTGTTTAAAGAACGGACAGCAGCCCTCTGTAGCCTCTGATCTTCTCTGTTGCGCTGTTCAGCAAATGACTGTGCCTCCATGCATCTGGTGACACCAGCTGCTGCACTCTGTCTTGCAGGAGCATGTTGGCCAGAGGTCTTCCTATGAGCAGCACTGGCCAAATGCCTGTATGGGGCACCACCAGTTGTTTGGCTGAAACCATGGTGTGCAGGCACACATTCCATAGCCCCCACACTTTCCTGTTCCAAGCTACCACATGCCAACTGTCCTTCCCCTATGGCCATTGGTGATGGGGTATGTGCAGGCATGGGAACTGTGTGCGAGGAAGAGGGGGATATAGATGGAATGGCAACCAATGGCATAGTTTTAGCCCCTGACAACTCTGCCTGTGACTCAATCATGCGTTCATCATCACTGCTAGTGTCTGTGGGGACATTAACATCAGATGTACCACAGGAGGGCAATGCACCTACATCACCTGTGAGGGCAGACAAGAACTGTACATTACAATCTATACAATAGACACATACATAGACACACACGCATGTGATATGACAGAAGGCATGCAACATGCATGTGATTCGGCAGATGGCATGCAGCGCAGACAGTAATAGTGGTAGTTATCATACATCCCTGGGGTGCACACAACAGCATGCAATGACACATGCAAATTACACAATCATAGTAGGAGTTAGCATACATCCCTGTGTTACACCATGTAGACCAGCACAGGTTAACAGTGCACCTGCCTGATGTGTGGCATATGACATTGACAATCACATGTAGTATGACATGTGATCTGCTGACTTGTGCAATGACATGCATACCTATTTAACACAATGGTGTCCAGTCAAATATACAGTGTGGCAATGGTGTCCCAATGCAGTGTTGTCTGTCCACCCTACAGATATACTGCACATTTAGCTGATGTGCATGGCCATTGCAGGGAATCATGAGGTGTCTCTATTCCTATACAGTGTGATTTACAGACAGAGTTCATAGCCATGACTGTGTTCACATACAATACATATATACTGTGGAATGTGACCCACATCACTGAGATGTATACACACTAAACCATGATGGGGAAGTTGTGACACAGGTCACTGATGGGTATATGGATGACACCCCTGCACATCTGCAGCCATATTGCTGCTGCCTGGCAACTATGGCCAGACATGGCAAACATGTTAGTACATCATGTAACACATGACATCTGTGTACAACGCATACACACACACACACACACACACACACACACACACACACACACACACACACACACATGAGACGCAGGTATGACATTGATGTCCGACACCAACAAGGGGAATGTTCTGTATCTGTGGGCTGATGTGGATACTGTACAGGTGGCTGCTTTCATGTCATGACACCCTCAAGATGTTAAACACATCTTATGTGGTGGATTGATGTTACACCTACACACGATGTGCACAGGCCTGTAGGATGTCTAGTGTTCCACATCTACAATATGACCATTATACAAAGGTCATTGTTGGACCATGTGTAGCCATTGTACGACAGGGTGTACACACAAGTACATCACGTCTACTGTGTGTGTTGCTCCATGTCTCTGGCCATCCTCCATGGCCATGTGTGTACATGTGTTGGCCAAATTATTGTGACGGGCATCTGTTTCACATGTCTGTGTTGTCCCATATGACATATATGCTCCATTGATGACAGGGTTATGCAGATAAAGGGTGGTATGTGGGATATGTTTTCAGGTTAGGTAGACAGTGTTGCAGCCAGGCCACTAGATGTCATGGACATGTCAAGATAGCACATCACATTGTGTTGCATTCATAGCAGGGCTATGATCCACACCAGTGAATCCTGTGGGCTGGCCTTACTCCAGCCCACTGTGTAGTACTGTTTGTATTCACCACATCTGTAGTTCTGATCTGTAGTACATGTCCCTACAGTGAACAGCACCTCCACCATTGTATGCACAGCTGCCCACACATCTGCCAATGACAGTTTGTGAGGATTCATGTCATTGAGAAGATTCACATAGTTTGGAAGTGTTGCACATGGGTAGTCATTGTGATGCATTGCAGGTCCGCCCTGTATATTGTGACAGGACCATACATTATGTGTACATGTTGTAAATAGCCACATGGCAGATAGATTTCTGCATTACGATTCCTGATAAATAATAACAGTCTCACCTGCAATGGGCTGCTGTCACAGCGGACTGCCAGAGGTACCTAAATAGGAGTAACAGCAGTATGAGCATAATCCACGCCTGGCTACAGGGAGCAATGTGCATAACACATACACCAGTACATTAGACTATACTATGGTGCATGCACATGTGTGCATATACATAATAGCATACTATAGTATACGGCATGTGTGTATACATGCCTTGCATATAATGTTACATTACATATTGTACAATGACACATGCAACTATATGGAATATAGTTGTTATAGGTGCAGTACTGACTTACCAGGCAACTCCAGGCTCAGTGGTTGAGAGACACCCACCTCCACAATATCGGCTAAGGCTTGTGGATGTGGTTCTGCAGGTGTCCCCAGGTTGGCCAGTAGCTTATCGATACGTGCAAGTGGGGGCTGGGTTGGTGGTCCACCACCTGTTGCCCCTTGTTCCCTGGCGATTGCATTCACACGCTGTTTCACCCATCAGATGAGGTCTGTACAGTGTCTGCACACCTGCTGGTATGTGTGGTTGTGACCACCAACATCATTAACCCTCCAGCGAAGTTCCATCCACAGGGCATCCCGCTGCTGTGCACCCTGTGGCACATGGCTGAACAGGATATCATGATTGTCAAGTAGGTATGGGATGAGGGCCTCATCCTCCAAGTGGTTAAAGGTGGTAGCCTTGCACGCAGCATACCTGGAAGACATAATGATGGAGACAGGTTACAGTAACTCAGAGACATACAGAGCTACAGCTGAACATACATGTGTATCACATTTATTAAGTTTAAATAGTTGTATTTGCAAACCTACATGACACTGACGTGTTTGTGTCACACATGTGACACTCAATGTTGAGTGGATATTATCACCATATATGTGTGTGTGTATCACCTGATTACATTGCTCATACTCCATGTGGATGCTGTCTTGATGTAGGCATGTCTGTTTCCTGTACTGGTGTACCTACCTATCAGCACATGGCTGTATGTGTCCACATTAATGCAGTCAACCTTGATGCTGTGTATATGTCACATATAAGGACTTACACTGCCTTAACAGACATGACCTGTGACCCTGCAGACTTGCTCACATAAGGATTTACATGTATGTGTTCTGCCATATACATCTATACAGCACTGTACAGCAATTCACCATCCTGCCATGTATCACCAGTAGTGCACATGTGATACACATGGGACACTGGCTAGCCAGATGGTATTTGCAGGGATAGATATCAACTATAGCATGTACAGTCAAAGTGAACCAGTTGGCTATATGCCATGGGCCATGTATGAATCTAGGATGAAAGGTTACCTGGCAGTAGCCGACAGGCCAGGTGGAGCAGTGCCACATTACTGATCCACAGGGTTAATGATACATTTACCATGCGGTCATCACACCATGTCTGAGAGGGGAGCAATGTGCAGCTTTGATGGACAGGAATGCATAGTATGGCAGGACTATGTAAAGTGTATGGGACAAGGATCTGTCCAGCATGTGGAAGGTGGATGTCCATGAAGTATGTGTTCGACATCAGGATGAGTACGTGTAGCATGTCCAACATCACTGGGTTGGACATGGATTTATTCAGGGTATGCATCATGATATATAGTGGAGATGGGGAATGGGAAGGCTGGTGTAGGCTATCTGCACATGGCCAATACCCTTAAAGGAAATATGTGATCTGATATGGGTTACTTGAGTGTTGTGTATGGCTGGACAATGATCTCTTAATTCATGGATGGCACCCTGTCATTATTAGGGTTGCCACATATGACTACCTGACAGGTGTGGTGACATAGCTATCACAGGAAAGACAACTGCCCAGCTGCATCCCTTACACACAAGTGTCCATTATGTTGACCGCTGCCTAGGTGGTAGTTCATGGGTACAGGGATATTAACATAGGGGTGATAATGCAATATGTAGCTTTCAGGTTGTGGCCATATGTCATACCCACCTCACCCACAAAGCCCCTCCTGTATATTGTCCACAAAACTCCTGAGTCAGTTATTGCTCCTAGGTCATAGTCATTCACATACTTCAATAGGCAGGTGCCTTCTGTTTGTCTGTGAGGTATAGACTACAATGGGGGGAAATAAAATTCATTAACCCTGACATACTGTAGCTGCCACTGGTGTGATGAGCATGTATTATTCAGACACCTTCTGTAGTGTTGGATCTGCCAGCAGTCCCGTTGCAAAATACTCCTGTGACATAGGAATGTACATCTAGTATACTGAGTGTAGGTGGTACACGATATGGGTGATGATGTCCTATGACCTGGCAAGGTTTTGATATGCAGTGTGACATCAACCTTACTGTCATCTACATCTGTACTGTTGGCATTAATTATTTGATCAAGGTTCATGGCCTTCCAGACCAGACTCATCATGGTAGTAGTGCAGTACTTCCCATTATCAGTGGTGTCTCACCCTTTGTGGGTTGTGATACCTGTTGGTGTGCACCATTCAGGGTGTACACAACCTGATATGGAGCTATGTTTTACATGATGTGTACGTGGACAGAATCTTGTTTTGCCATATGTGCATGATACAACCTGTGATGTGGACAAGTCCCATGCAGCCTGAGTGCAGCTTGTACCTGCATAGTTGTGGGTACAGGGGCCCTGTAGTGTACATGGATATATGCTTGTGTACCTGTTGGGGGGCATATGTTTATGTTATCCAAGACCCTATCTGGATTGCTTATTCATGTTCAGCACTTGTTCAGAACTTGTAAGCACTACATAAGCTAATAATTACTATAGCACTCAATCTTCCTCATTACCTAGAGGTAAACAGGTTTTGTACCTACTTTTCTCACTTGCCTAGAGTAAAATAGCTCTTGTACTCACTTTCCTCACTTATCTAGGTGAAAGTAGTTCTATATTCAAGCATGTCCAAGAGTCAACTGCCAGTGTTCTCACCTGTCTATCTGATGAATCTGGACATCTTGAGGCAATGTACACATTGCCTCATGTACACAGACAAGCCTCTCCTCCTACCACCCAACACTACAACCTGTGAGAGATGCACTCATCTAGCCAAACTGGAGGTAAAGCTCTCACCAACCAAGCCTGACCCTGACAGTCATGTGGAGAAGGTAAACGTTCGCACCACACCACACTCATCACATAGTCTCACTGAATCTACCCCACCATTAATTGGGAAAACTACTTATTTATTTATTATTTTACATTTGTTAACCGGGCTAGTCCAACTGGATACATGTCCATTTTCAGTGGAGGCCCGAGGGGAAAAGCTCCGCTATCTAACAGCATGATAATCAAACAGTCTTTACAAAATACATAAGGTATTACACGCATGAGAAGACAAGTAAATACACAAATCAAAAATTAAAGCATGAAAAATATGTAGACAGTAAAAAATTTTCAAGCACAGAACATACTTTGGGCATTTTAATGACAATATGAGGAGAGTACATAAAGATAATAAGAGGTAGAGCTTTTACTTGAGTATTGGAAAGGGTAGAATAAGACAGGATACACTAGGATGTTTAAAAGTAAGCAGTAGAATATGGAGGAGGGTATAGTTACAAGATTAGAGAGTTGATACTTGTGTACCAACACATTAGCCCAACAGTTTCTGGAATTCATAAACACCAATGCCCTGAATCAACATATCCGCACACCCACCAGGGGCAACAATATCCTAGACCTAGGCATTACCAACATGAGTGACCGGTGCTTCACACGTGAAGTCAACTCCACGTTGGTCCGTTCCGACCATGAGCTGAACACCGTTGATATCCACATCCCGCCCCCACCCCCCATTAAGGGAACCACAGTATAATGTCTACAAAGCCAGCTACATGCTTCTTAAGACAGACGTGGTGAACGTCATAACACCCATGCAGATGGACAATACTGTTACAACTGCCAAATCCTACACAAATGCACTCTATAAGCACTTACATGAGTGCATGGCGTGTGCTATCCCAAACAGAACCAAGACGCTATACTCCTAATTAAGGAAAGAAATCTGGTGGTCCCCTGCCAAAAACAAACTGTACTACAGGAGGAAGACACTGTTGCAAATGAGAGTACAATCCCATGTGTGGAGGAACTCCCTGGTCAGCCTCAGTAAGAAGGTGAGATTCCTTATAAGATCCTCCAAAGCTAGCTAGGAAAACTAAAAAACTAAACCGCCACTAATTCCAACAACAACCACAAAGCATTCTATAGCTATGTCACATATCTTGATGTCAACAACCAGATCTGCTCTGAGTTACAGCACAAAGGCACGAACATTACAGAACCTACTGATATTGGCATCATCCTGGCAGATAGGTTCAGTGCTACCTTTCCCCCTCCCTCTCAAAGCTGCACACTCTAAAGCCTATATCACAGCATCCATGAGACCGGACAACATCCCAGGCTGCGTTTTACATGAACTTCAGAAATTACTGCCTCCCCACATATGCACCATGTTCATTAATAGCCTCACATCGGGCATAATGCCCCCTGAATGGCACACAGCAATAGTTATTCCACTCCACAAAGGTGGCACCACAATGGACCACATGACCTATTTCCTTATAGGCCTGACTAGCTTGGTCTGCAAGGCTATGGTGCGCATCATGGATCTCAGTCACAGAGACATTGGGTACCTCCAAACCTTTGACCCCTCCCAGTATGGCATTGTTAAGGGCAGACCATGCCTCCTAAACCTGGTGAACTTCTTAGAGACAGTTACCAAGGCATTAGATGAGGGTAAGGAGGTCCACACAGCTTATCTAGATCTCTCATAGGCTTTCAACACCATTACTTCTTCTGGCATTATCAAAATACCCATCCACCTGAACATTAACCCCTATGTCATGTGATGGTTTGCAAAG
Source organism: Protopterus annectens (assembly GCF_019279795.1). Classification (NCBI taxonomy): domain Eukaryota; kingdom Metazoa; phylum Chordata; order Ceratodontiformes; family Protopteridae; genus Protopterus; species Protopterus annectens. The sequence continues at coordinate 341,163,976 of NC_056727.1, read as the reverse complement.
TGGCTCACGGACAGAACCCACACAGTGGGAGTTGCATATCCTAGGACTGACTGTATACCAGTTACAAGTGGCGTCCCCCAGGGCTCAGTCCTAGGACCCCTCATGTTCAGTATATACTTCTCTGACATACAGACAAGCACAGGAGGGCTTTGGCTGAAAAGGTTTGCAGATGACTGCAAACTAGGGGACATAATTGTTTCCCCAGCTGTTAGAGACACCCTCTGGAAGGGTCGCACTGAGACGGATACCTGGTGTCAATATCATGGCGTCAAGTTGAATGCCTAAAAGTGCATAGTCATCCCCTTTGGATATAACTAATAACCCATGGACTACCACATAGGTGCTAGTCCCCTACATACAGAAAAGGTAATAAGGGATCCGGGAACCACAGTAGATAGCAATCTCTCCTTCAATACCCATAATGACAAGGTGGTTAGAATATCCTTCTACATGGCCCCCCTAATCTCTAGTGGCCATTGTGACTCTCTACTCATGACTTATTAGACCCATTAAAGGATACAACACCCCATTTGGGATATACCTTACAAGACAACTGCAACAGCTTGGAAGACCACACCAGTACCACACAATGAGGATTACTGACCTCAAACAGATGACATATGCAGCCCAACCTAAGAAACTCCATCTGTACTCCGTTGCATACCGCATACTCACAGGTGATCCCTGCTTGACATACAAGGCCCATGTCCAACCCTGTATTGCTGGATATGCTCCACCTAAACAGAGGCCCCTGAGAGCCACATGCTCTAGGGATATACACCTAACCACAATGATGAAGAGGACATGCTGGATGGATAGATTCATGACCAGAACACTCCCCATGCTTTGGAACATGATTCCAATGTACATCAGGCAGGGCCCCTCACTAGCACTCTTCAAGGGAAACCTTGACATGTGGATGGGAGACAGACATGTACCCCAGGGATCACTGCAGTGGCTCTGCTGGACAGAGGCACAGGGAACTAATGGCTCTGCCATTCAGATGCACAGGGAACCAACCTATGGGTGTGGTGAAAGCCAACACACTCTAGTTAGGCTTATAAATACCCTTGGTAAGACAGCCTAGTACCTACCTTTGCACATATTACATGTCTTATGTGCATGGATAGTTAACTAGTTCTTCCATTTTACTTTGCTATCATGCTGATAAACTGTCGGGTGACTAAAGGACATATGTATCCTGTTATTGTGTATTGTAAATGCCAATAGACATAACTAATGTTTGCCTAACATAACAGTAATGCTATGTAGCTTGTAATACATATCTGCCTACAATACTGTACATTACACAGTTATTGGCACAATATCCCACAATGCAAATCATAATTGTACAGTAGGCCCACCTTCGACATGTTATTCTCAGTAATACACCCATACATATGGCTACCGCTACAATATATCAACATATACTATCCCCTGTTATAGCACATACTTGTTGGACCAGCCCTGCCACTGACAGAGGCTGGTGAGGAGTCTTTCTGTTCAAAGCCCTTATATAGCATCCCTTGTGGTGTATGCGGTGTTTGCCTTGTGACCTACAGCAGTAGACACAAATACTACAAGCATTACTATGCTCAACAATACATCACTACAAGATAACTGTTTCCACTATATGGATTGCGTGCACTTTAAATACTACATAAAGGTACTAAATACACAGACATAATGACTGTTCTACATACCTTATTAGTAACCCGAGGTGTCATTAACTGTTGATTCAATCCTTTTCAGTTTGTGTTTCAATGTTCTTTCTAACGTTCCGCTGGTATATATGGATGGTTCGAATGTGTGATAACCCATCCTTCTCTAGTTACATATCGGTAACATGTAGTATCCTGTCCACCAATTGGTTTTCTAAAGTAGTTAATTAGATACACATCAGCTGTGCAGCTACTCCATTAGCCGATACCATGGCAATAGTGGTGTATAACTGTGTACTCCTTTTGGGCATTGCCCGTTTGCCTTGCTTTCGAGGAAGATGGCCTGGATGTGTTGTTTGTGATATATTTCAACAGCTATATGGAGACACACAGAGATATATTAGCTTCATGACTCCCGTGGATTGTGTGTAATGGCTAGATGATTTTGTTCTACATGTGAGTACAGCTGTTATATTTCAGAACATTGCTACTTATGCAGGGTTTGTTTGTACCTGATACTTCTGCAGATGTTTAAGTCTGGCAAGGATGTTTTGACAGCTCAAGGCTATATGGCTTTGCATGAACTGTTATGTGGTTTACAGTGTGCTCACCAGACATCCTTGATTTGGTGTACAAGTGTAGCATACTGTGCTGTTACTCAGTAATTGCTAACACATCCCGGTGTACACACAACCCTTTGAAGCGGGATTAGTGCAAACAAACCCTGTAACATCTGCAGCTGTTCCATTGTATAACAGCAGCTATTTCACATAGGGCCATGTTAGTGTACCTCAGACAAGGTATGTTAAGACTTCTGCAGATGTCGTACAGTGAGTGAATGATTTGTGATGTTATTACAGTTTGTATTGTAATTTGTTTGGGTGTGGGGATGATGTTGTTGAGTGTGCATAGCAGATGCAGGTGTGTAGGAACTGCTTTTATACATAATCGATATGTGCGTGAGGGTTCCTTCCCTATTTGAACTACTATCATTTTGTGGACTAATACAATGGTAATTTGCAGGATTCATTAAGGCACTGTTATGTGGTTCCTGTATAGGATGCAGGTGATGTTAGTCCTTGAATCCCTTCAGTAATACATCTGAATGTAATAAAGTGTTGCTACATGAAAGCTGTGTATTTCTGTCATAGGTATTTTCAGTCATCATAGTTGTGTTGGTGACTGAACTTCTTTGGCTAGGGTTGCCACCTTTTCGTATGGCCATAGTGGGACATTTTCAGGACACACATCTGAATTTACATGCTGACCCAAACCCATGGTCAGTACAAGGGATATAACTTTCCTTTCTTGCCTAAATATAAGCTTATTCTTGTAGCAGTTTAGTTGCTTATCCTGTTTCTTGTAACATGTAGGTATTTTAGATACAGAAATAACTATTGTATGCAACTATTACAGTACATATGGGACATAATTATGTCTTACAATCCCAGGACATTTGCCACATTTAATATATTTGGTCAGGACACAACCGCCCAAAGAGGGACTGTCCCTCACAAAGTTGAACAGGTGGTAACACTATCATTGGCTCATGTCCATAGCACATATCTGTAATAGTGTATAGGCATATACTCTCCATATCCTTTGTTCATAAAGGTTGGTAGTGGTGGAATGTGTGATTGCTATTGTCCATGTTATACACATATATGAACACTTCAACCGCTGTATATGGGATACCTATGTAATCCTGAAACCACAGAGTTCCGATGCGCACAGTACCGGGCCCAGACTCCCATACCCCACATTACCGACAGCGACAGTAACTCGCAAAAGTAACATGAACATGGAACACACACATGCACACACAGACACACTGCTACCCACCACATCCAAACAAACCATCCTACACTATGTATGAGCAGGTGGCCAAGCCCCTCTACACCCTCCATGCAGGTATCGGTGTCCCCCCACACTCCCCTACTTTAATATTCTACCTCCTAGATCGTGCAAACAGACGCACAAATCTAACCCACAACCACACGTTACAGTCCCCCAAGAACACACACCACACCCAGAACACACACTTACACACACTGCAGCCCTAAGAAACACACTTACACATAGTAACCTACCTGAACACCAGTAGCACTGACTAACTGTCCCTTAACATCGTGATTTTACAACACGTGCATCTGGTGTTTCGGTACTGTGTTCTTTCGGACCTTAAGCCTCGAGATTACACGCGTCGGTATATAAAGCAGTCGGTATGTGGTAGGTATCCCATTTATATGTACCTCCATGGTTATGTAGATGTTGTTAACCTATCTATATTTCTACATATATATGTATATCCCCATATATCGACATATAACTCTCTCTCTCTCTCTCCCTCTCTGTATATATATATATATATATATATATATATATATATATATATATATATATATATATATATATATATATATATATATATATATATATATATATATATATATATATATATATATATATATATATATATATATATATATATATATATATATATATATATATATATATATATATATATATATATATATATATATATATATATATATATATATATATATATATATATACATATATATATATATATATATATATATATATATATATATATATATATATATATATATATATATATATATATATATGTGTGTATATATATATATATATATATATATATATATATATAACATACATCTTTCATTGGGTACATGCCGCTTTGTCCTATTTCAACACATTTCTACCTTTTGTGTTTTATCCTGTTAGTATACACAGCTGCCATTGGTACATCTCAGGTAGCTTAGTGGTATATTATTGTGATGATTGTGTACATGTTTGTGTGTTCTAATCCTGGCAGTGACATCTTACCTCTCAGAGCAGGCACTGATAGTGCAAAGGTGATTAACACACATTTCAGCAGTTGTGGTTTCCACATGTTTATTATTCTGTGGAGAACTACCTATATATGCAAGCTGTGTTTAAGGTATACTATGTAACATTTAAACATCTGTGAAGATTCCTGTCAGGGATACTCCCCATTATTTGGAAATACTCCCTGATTACATTATACAAAACCCCTCACTAACACTCGAGGGAATCCTTGCAGAGTGGGTGGTGAACAGTGGATACACCACAGGGATCCTGCAATTGGCTCTGCTCCACGGTGGGACAGTTAGTTAATTGATGGGGTGTAGACAGCAGACTCTTTTTGTTTATGTTTATGAGTGGCCTTTGCAGTTGGGCATGTACCTACCTATGTATCTATGAACCTCTACATACAGTATAGACACATGCTGATAGCTTAATTTACTGTTCAGGCATTGACTTACCTTGTGCCAATGGAGGTTGTGTGTACAATAATTGAGGGCTACCTATGTAGGATGCACACAGTAGACAACCTATACATGACAATTTACAGGTGGTCGTGTGTGCGCCATCCATGTTTTTCTGTTTGCGCAGGTGGAGAAGGGTGTCAGTCCATGAGTGCCTACACTGTCAGTGTGTGTGCTGTACGTTCTCTCTTTGCCAAGGCATGGGCATACTCGGCATGCCTCCATCTGCCTACTGGGGCAAGCACAGGGAGTTTATGGTCTGAGTCCCTCTGTGCATGTGGGTCCCTTGGCAATGGTGGTGGGCTGTGAGGGCCTTCACCGTTCTGTCACTGCTGCAGCTGTTTTCACAGGATCATATTGTGTAGCATGGTACGTACTATGAAGATGTGGGCACACATGCCTGGAGAGTACAGCAAGGCTCCACCAGATATGTCCAAGCAATGGAACCATGATTTCAGCATCCCAAACACGCGCTCTATGATCATTCTGATTTCTGCGTGTGCCTCATTATGGTGTTCTTGAGTGGCTGTGGTTGCATTTCTGATGGGAGTCATCATCCACGGTTTCAGTGCATAGCCGGCATCCCCCACCAGGTGGCCATATGGGATGTCCCCCCTGGCAAATACCTGATACAGCTGTGATGCATGCCAGATGTGGGAGTTGTGATAGCTTCCAGGGCTGTCGGCACACACATCCATAATAATGCCCTGGGCATTGCACATGACCTGGCAGTTGATGGAGGGGAATCCCTTGCGGCTTATATAGCGCCTACCCTGCTCACCGGGTGTTGACTTGATGTGTATGTGCGTGCAGTCTATTGCACCCAGTACCTCCGGGTAGTCTGCCACATGGTGAAAGAGACGCATATTGCTGGCCAAATCATCCTGCATTCGGGAGAAGTATATGTGCTCATTGGCATGTGGTAACATGGCATCCAGGAACTGGTGGAGTACCCTGGATGCTGATGCCTGTGAGATCCCCATGATATCCTCAGTTGGCCTTTGGAAGGTACCTGTGGCTAGTATTCTCAAACTTACACATACCTTCGTGTCCACTGGGATGGGTTCCCCTCTGTTACTTCTGGCTCTGAGGTGTGGCCGGCACAGCTCAACAAGTTGCTGTATGATGTCCCTGTCCACCCTGTAATGCTCTACTATTTCCAGATCATGTAGCCCCTGGTAGGTTACCCTGGGTCTGAACACTCTTCTCCTCCTCCGGTGCCTGAGATGGTTGTCAGCATCATCCTCCACACCACCGTCAGTCTCCAACACATGCTGGTGAATCAAAGCTATGGTGGCCCCTACCATGTACATATTAAAAGTTCCCCGTCTGCATACACCAATGGTGCAGAGTGTCTGGGAATACACAAGTGTGTGTGTGGGGCTTTCACACCTTATACTATTGTGTAATGGATGATGCTGGTGGAATTGGGTGTGTTTGTGCTATTCCAGTTGCAGGGTATCTTAATTATTGGTTTTACAGCAGGTACTGCTATTATGGGGCCTTTGGTGTTGACTTACACTTGGCTGCCGTGATTCATCTATTGCCCTTTACTTCAAATTTCAACCCGATTCCCCTCCCATTGTCAAGCATGCATCCAGCTGCCGGCTTTCTTGTTTTGTACTTTCACAACCCAGGATTGTGTTGGGAAATGTGTTATGTATCTGATCTACTGCAAGTTTTTTTTGTTCTGTTGTGACAGTTCTCTTTTCTTTGCTGTACGGCACCTCCCCTTTCCTGTTCTGCAGGTAGCTGCTAGCAGCCTTGTTAGCTGTTGTCTATGGCCCACTGTGAGTTCCTAGGTGTTAATTACACATTTGTACTCCAATTACCATGCTGCAGCATTTCCTTGTTGTCTTTCCGTATTCTTCCTGTTTCAGCTGTGGTGCGTGCCACACACAGCCATTTACCGGGTTTCGTACATGTTTTCATCCACGTTCACATGAACTTTCAGTTACCTTGTGTGCTCTCAGCTAAGCAAATCTATGGCTACTTCCACACCCCTATCCTGCGGCTTTGCCTAGCAACAGGTAACATGGATTAGCAATGATCCAATGTGCTTACAGCTATGGTGGCATGACCCTCTCTTGATGTCATATTTACCTCCAGGCCACTCCTCAGTGTTGTACCGCTACACTGTGTGGTACATCCTTACGCCAGCGGGGCATTTGCGATTCAGTATAATTGACTCATTTGCATGGCATTGACTGCTAATTCCTAGTTACCGCATGGAACACTGTCACAGACCCTTAGCAACCCTTGTGCCATGGTTGTGGTGTAGCATGCGTGCCATTGACTATTATGGGGATATCATGAATTGTGTTACATTGCAGTTTTATGACATCTAAATATATTTTCCTTGTGATCCCGTTTGTGCACAGATGCACTGCGGTTTTACTTTGCGTTAGTGTGGTCATGACATAAAATGTTATTTTTTATATGCTGTGCATGTTTTTATATGCCATTGGCTATATATTTAGCCATTGGCATATATTAACATTATAATACGTAAGTTTGGTCCACTTTCGTGGCTCCGATTTTATGTTTGACAAAATGTAAACCATTTTTTTTTGGTTTGCATTTCTACATGCTTACGCTACGCCTGCACCACTTCATGAATTGCTATATACCTTCATTTGCATGCTACACTGCTGTGCATGGGGTAATTCGCATACATGCACCGGGGGCTGCACAGGTCTGGCGTACGCTGGTAGTGCACTTGGAAACAGCTCATAAATGAATCGCTTGGCAGCCATATTTGGCACTATATCGCCGATGCTACTCCGGCGCCTGGCGCAAGCTTCATGAATCCCGGGGAATGTCTTACCACAAAAACACAGGGCAGTAAGGGAAAGGAAGGGGAGAAAATCAAATGCCATCATAGAAGTATCAAACAGAGAAAAGTATAAAACTATTAAGACAAGAGTTGTCACTGTTAGAAGAGTATAGAAGATGGAACAAATCAACAAAAATACTCAAAAAGATGTGATTAAAGCAATGAGTAGTATTAAAACACATCAGGATTTATTGTGCACTATTGCAAATAGTAAACTAAAAATATTGGCACAGTCAGAAAAACTTAGATGTTATGCAGATAATTTAAAGGAAAAGTACAAAATAAGCAATTTACTGATGCCCAAAGTTTTATAGAGAATTGGGAACCAAGGCAAAAGTAACGAAACACCACTAAAAAGTGAAGAAATAGATACAATTTGGAGAGATATATATGAAGTTTCTGTGGAACATAACAAAGATGCTAAATTTATAGAACAGGTAAAAGAAAGAATAAGAAATTCAAATGTACAGGATATGAAATGGGATGAATTAACAGCCAGAGAGATTGAAACAAAGTTAAGAAAAGCTCCTAACTGGAAAACCCCAGGCCCATATGCAGTGCCTAACTTCGAGCTAAAAGTATTAACATCTTTACATGAATATTTAGCAAAGAGTAAGAATTAATTTATATGCACACCCTGAACAGACCTTAGCCTGGTTAACAACAGAAAAAAAACAATGTTCTTACTTAAGAGTAAACCTGCAAGCTATCCTAAAAACTTTAGACCAATAATCTGCCTTCCAATAATGCATAAATTATACACAGGTTTTAATGCCGACGGAGTTTATAGTCATTTAGAAGAAAACGCAGTCATGGTATAGAACAAAAGGGTAACAAAAGATTAAATCATATAGAAGAAAGGATCATTTGTTTTTAAATAAAGTCATAATGGAGAACTGTAAAAAAGGGAAGAATCTAAGTATGACATGGATAGACTACAAAAAAGCATTTGACACATTCATGGATAAAACAGTGAAAATATTTAACAGACACTCTACACTGATCAATTGCATTACAGCAGCCATGAAACCATGGCAAACTACTTTGCAGTTAAGCCTTCATAAAGGACAATTTTTTATTCCAGGGATACAAATTAAAAGGTGGATATTCCAGGGTGACTCTGTCACCACTGCTCTTTTGTCTTACCCTTAACCTATTAAGCTGTTTACTTAACAAATTAGATCATACTGTAATTTGACTCTCAGAAAACAACAAGGTGTCAAGACTTATCTCCTTGTGCAAGATTTAAAACTGTATAGTTTATCAGATAAGGAACTGAAAGCACAACTGCAAGTGTTCAAAACTTTTTTAGATGGGATAAGAATGTCATTTTGTCTTGATAAATGTGCAAAAGCAACCTTTAAAGTAGGAAAGTTGCAGTACCAAGAAAATATCAGTTTGGGACAGAAATGTGATATAAAAGAACTTGAGCAAGAGACAGTGTATATATTTTTTGAAATGATGAATGATCATCAATAAAACATGAACAAGTGTGAATAAAACTTAGTAAGGAATATTTTATAAGACTAAAATTAATACTAAAACAGCATTGACATCTAGAAACAAATTCCAAGCTATAAACCAATTTGTTTTTCCTGTGCTAATTTACAGTTTTGGAGTGACTGACTGGTCCCAAAAGGTGTTGGATCAGTTGGACAGGAAAACAGGAAGGATGCTTCATGCTTATCAAATGATTTATAAAAATCAGTGTATACCAAGACTATATATTCCCCATTCTGAAGGAGGTATGGATCTCCTTGAAATTGATTATATGTATAGATCTGTAAGCTATTGCCAGCTATAGGACCGCTTCCATGAACCAGGATACCCACACTGCCTACCTGGATCTACCTGAGTCACTCAAAATACAACCAAACACCCTGATTATGAGAGACTTTAATTACCCATTCATAGATTGCTCAAACTATTCTGTACTATCGCACTTGCACAAAGGTTCTTAAACTTCGTTAACTCCAATGTCCTGGACCAGTTGGTTGATCCCCCAAAAAGGGGCTCAGACATTCTGGATCTGGTGATTATTAACATGAGCGACCATTTCACCAGCCCAATTGTGCTGCCCTGTCTGCTGAGGTCTGATCATAAGTCAGTCTCATTAGAGCTAACAATTATATCTGACCCACTTCGGTAGAAACTAAACTAAAAATCTTCTCCAAAGCCAATTACAACTTATTATGAGATGGCATTAATATCTTAATAGCTCCTGCCCTACTGATGGCAAGACATCTGTACTGGGATATACATTAATACTTTGTATAAACATCTATACAGTTGCATTGACTCAGCTGTACTGGACAGGATCAAAGTAAGATCTTCAAAAAAGAACAAACCAGCATGGTGGACATCTGCCATAAACAGGTTATACAATAGGAGAAAGAAATTGCCGTCCAAGAGCAGGAAGAAATGGTCTCATAATTGGAAGCACTCCCTCCTCTGCTTAAATAGGCAAATAATACACTCTACAAAGCAATCTAAAACTATCTACAAATCCATATTAGCCTCCCTAGCAAAGGCTAATCATAAGGCATTCTTTAGTTACACCCATAACCTTAAAAGAAAACCCACATTTGGGCAGAACTTTTTGTTAATGGCAGCACATATACCAAACCTATGGAAATAGCCAATCTGGTAGCAGATGGGTTCAGTGAGAACTTCTCTCCCTTGCCCTGCCACATATACCCCAAAGCATCCCTACCACCTGTGCTTTACCTGTTATCTCTAAGAACAGGTCTTAAATGCCCTTTCTAAAGCCAAATACACAGCCTCTATGGGACTTGATAACATCCCTGGCTGTGTTCTTAATTGATTAAAGCAGGAATTAGCTGCACCGCTGGGCACTCTTTTTAACCACAGCCTAAACACTTGTTATGCCTCTGCAGATTGAAAAACAGCTACTCTCATCCCTTTACATAAAGACAGTGCATCCACTGACCCTGGGAACTATAGACCCATAAACCTGACCAGCCTTATCTGCAAGGCCATGGAGAGAATTATCATGGGCCTATTCAACAAAGATATAGGAGATCTCCAATCACTTGACCCGACCCAGTCTGCCTTTGTTAAAGGAAAATCATGCCTAATGAATTCTGTGGACTTCTTTGAGACAGTCACTAAAGCCGTGTATGAAGGTAAATGAGTGCATATGGCCTAATTAGACTTAGGTGGGGATTAACCCATATATTGTCAGGTGAGTTTCAAACTGGTTCACCAACAGAATGCACGCAGTCAAAATAAGGGAATTAACCTCCAGCAGCAGACCCATAGCCAGTGGTGTTCCACAGGGTTTGGTGCTGGGGACCCTATTATTTGGAATCTACTTCTTGGATGTACAGGCAAAAACAAAAGGTCTATGTCTGACAAAGTTTGCAGATGACTGCAAACTACGAGTGCTCAAAGAGTCCTCAAGCAATGTTGACATCCTACAAGAAGGTCTTACATGCAACATGGATTGGTGCCAAGGTCATGGGCTCAAACTAAATGCAAAAAATGCATCATCATCCCCTTTGGCAAGGGTGACATCCCTGCAGATTACCATATTAATAACAATACCTTAAACTCTCAATCTGTGGTGAGAGGTTTGGGCACAGAGGCTGACAGCAGCATCTCCATTGACTGCCATGTCTCTACAGTGGTAAGAAGGGTTTTCTATATTGCCCATCTCATAAGGAAGGGTATCATCTCTAGAAATAAAGAGGTCATAACCCCCTGTACACTTCCCTCATCAGACCAATAATAGAGTACAATGCTCCCTTTGGTATGTACTCTACCAGGCACCTGCAGCAATTGGAGAGACCTCAAAGGTTTCTTACAGAGAAAATTCAAGGCCTTCAACACATGTCATATGTTGACAGACTGAAATCACGGTTGGTCTACTCTGTGTTGTGCAGACTATTCAGAGGAGATCAGTGCCTTTCATTTAAATCAATCTCAAATCCTGCCTTAATGGAAATGCTGCACATCCATAAGTCAGATGGTACTCAGTGCACTTGCTCTAGGGTCCTTAACCTAGTATGTGACAATATTTTACCCATCATCTATCTGGCATACACATCCCACTCTTTGGTACATTCACATTATGGCTTACTGTTTGGACTTGCTGAAAAGACAGAACCATTTTCCAAAGGTTACGTCTCCTCTGGAACAACCTTCCAATTCAGGTGAAGCAGAACCCTTCATTGACCCTATTTAAATGTAATTTGGATCATTGGATGGAAAACTGTAAATTCACCCTGGAGTCTCACCAGCATCCCTCCTGATAGGGGCAGTAGGTGATGATTTAGCTCTGCTTGAAACATTGGCAGTCTAGGGAAAAGGGTTGGAACCTGTCTAGGCTTGTATGGGCCATGGAGCTATTAGCCTAGTAACTTCCTACAATTTTATGATCCTATGGTCTTGGGACTGCATTCATATCTGCTGACCTCAGAAGACCCAAATGTAATGAAAGCTTTAAAACATGAGGAGAATAAGTCTAATATGACTTCCCTCCTCACTTTAACAAAAGCATATCAGTGTCAAGTGGGAATGGAAATCAGACCAGATATAGATAAAAATCAGCAGCGACTGAATGTACCAAAAAACAAAAGAAAGAATATAAGGTGAAAGATCATATGAGAAGGCAAGAAATGCACAAAATGCATAAATGCAGTTGAAGGTATAGAAAACTCTTGGAACAACCTCATATTGATCACAGTCAAACACAGAAATGGTTAAGGAGAGGTGAATATAAACCAAAAGATGAAACGTTAATATTGGTGGTTCAGGATAGTAGACTACTTGCACATTGGTTTACAAAGTCCATTGAACATGTGGAAAAAAAAAAAAAAGATTAACATAGGTTTTGTAAAATAGAATTGGAAACAGTCGCACATCTTGTTGCTGGTTGTGCTATACTAATGGCAGAAGGACTGTGTACTGAAAGGCATAGCAATGTGGCAAGAATGTTACATTGGAGATTGTGTAAACATTATAATATTGAAGTAGCTGAAAAACACTGGAAACATAAGCCTCAAAATATTATAGAAAATGATGAAGTTTATTTATATCACATGGGATCACCCATTACCAACAGTTCAAAAATAGATGAGAGAAAACTAGATAGTGTAGTCCATGAAAAGAAGACAAAAGTAGCATTGATTATTGAAATTGCTACACCCAGTGACTAGTGTATTAACTACAGACAGATACAAAGTCATAAAATATCAGGATTTACAGGCAGAAATGAGGGCACTGTGGAAGAACTAAGCCCAGACAGTTCCAATAGTAGTAGGAGCAACAGGTCTTATAAAAAAGAATATACAGCCATACTTAGATATGTTACCAATACATATAACTCCATATGAATTGCAGGAGGAATCATTACTGGGGCACATTGCAGGTGCTGCAAAGAGCACTTCTGGCTAACATCAAAGATTGAAACAATACTAGTTTCATGAACGTGAATCATACTTCGACTTAGGAATGGGGTCCATTCCCGTCATGGTATTAGAAACTGAAAAGAATTGGAGAAATTAAAAAAAGTGTGAACATCATTCAATGAGCTATTGAAAATTGTGAAACTCATGTTAAATATGGCTAGGCTTGTATGGGATCTAGGAACATTATATTAGTACTCTCCTATGAACCTATGACCCTATGAATCTATGACGTCCAATTGTATCCTAGACACAGCTGTAGTTTGACTATACAACATCACAGACATACCAGTACATCACATCAGTATTACCATTTTAAATTTTGCATAAACACATATGCATGCTTGTCAGGATTTCATGGCAGTACAACATTTACACTGGCAATGTCAGGGGGACAGTGATCATGTGGCACATGTCTTGAGGCTTGACATGTGCTTATCGAGTGGACTTCATGTATTGTTTGGTATATGAACACTATCATGGTGACTGTTTCCTCACCTGTGGAATCTAGACTTTGCACTGCTATAGTTTCTGTGCTTATGGGTATAGTTGATGCATTGCCATCAGTCTTATATACTGATGTACCATTCATGATAATGGATCACTTTTTAATTCCCATATCAATTGCAGATGCTTCAGACTATATCCATTAACATTATATGTGGCAGATGCATGCAGTACCCAGCTGTGTGTAGGCAATCCACTCATCATAGTGTGTTGTTATCCATATGGCATATAACTATGTCAGCCAAGGATGCCTTAGTCAAGTATATCACATTTGGCACAGTGAGTTCCCACATGTCTTGTTGGCCATACTGAACTATTCTTTCGGATATATACCCATTAGGATTTAACAGCGCAGACTTCCCTTCAAGGTGTTCTTCAAGATGCACGTGTGATACATTTTTCTGTGTTGCACCCAGTAAATACACAGCTTATTGACAATATTGATGACATGGGCTTTTTTATGTGGATTGTGGCTTATGTGTCATGAAAATCTCTCAACTGGCCAGGATTACCACTTATTCCATCTTCAAGTTTAACACTGTTCCTTTTAACCCCTCCAAAAACAGGTAATTTCTGGGGAAGGCATGGTGAATTCCCCTCACAGAATATGAACAATCATTACAGTTGCACATGTCTGTTCCTGCAGAACATGTATAATAACTTAAGTTTACATATTCTATCAATTCCATAGATTAATGGTGTGAATATTTTAAAAATTTCCCTAACTGTGCGTGCTTCTGTCTGCAGTTATCCATGAGTCTGTTTCTATGTGTCCACAATTGGTTGACAGGTATGCTGTCATTTCAGTCATATTCAAGCAAGTCAATATGCAGATCTTCACAATATGTACATACCCCCTACTGTGTATACAATCCTTGCTAAATGTCTTCTCTAGTAAGCACGTCAATGATGTTTATATCACAACCATTCATCTCCATTAACATGTAACATTGTGTGATGATCACATATAAACTATCCTGTGTGATGATATAAATATACTTGCGCATGATGTGCAAACGGCAGTAAGTACCGTGCTATCTACATATGTGCTTAATGTTATGCTACTCACTTGTTCATAGGTTCATAGGTTCATAGGTTGGTCCTAGGCTATCGGCCCTAGGGCCTATACAAGCCTAGTCATAACAATTCTCTGCCTATTTCTTCCCACACTATTTACTTCCCTGGACCCCTGTCTAGCAGGGTGACTGACATGATCACTGGGGTGAATTTCCTTTCTCCCATCCAATCATCAAGGTTCCTTTTGAAGAGGACCAAAGAGGCGCTCAGCTTGACATGTATGGGCAATCTATTCCAGAGTCTGGGGAGTCTCTGGGTCAGGAAGCTGTCCCTCCAGCATGTTTTGTTCATTGTGATGACAAGGTTTAGATCCCTGGAGCTTGTGGCTCTGAGGGAATGGGATTTCTTTGTGTAGCATGTCCAACAGCTTTGGGTTTGACATGGCCTTGTATGTTAAGCAGAAATCACCTCGGAGTAGACGATATGCGATGGAGTATTTTAAGGCGGTCAGCATAGGGCATCTGCTTTAGGCCTGATTCTTTTAGTGAGGTATTTCTGTGGCCTTTCCAGTTGTTGTAGATGTCTTGAGAGATACATACCAAATGGGGCGTTGTATTCTATAATGGGTCTAATGAGGGATGAGTACATTGAGACAATGACCTCCTTTTTTCTGGATGTCTTGGAAGTGTACATACCTTGACATATCCTGTCTTGGGTAGATTGCCATATTTAACACACCCTTTTCCTCTTTCTTCATTCCTGTCATTCATGTTTGTGGCCATTTTCATCAGCACACTTTCCCTGCCTAGTGTACATTTATTGTATTTGCCCTTGCCATAGACCTCCATCAATCATTTAATTCTGCAAATAATTGTTTTTAGCATACATTGCACTGAGTACACTTTTCTATAATGTGTCAGTACTGCTGTTATTGTAGTATTTTCAACCCTGGTAGTCATAGTGGCTCTCCACTTAATTTTTTCCAAGTAGGTTTGCCCATTGGCAAACATGTATGCATCTTCTGTCTGTGTTTGTGCTGCTCTCCATGGGTTCCTGGCCTGCAACACTGTTGCTGGCTAAGAAACATCTCTTGTTTTTGTGTAAGTGTGAGGAGCAGCATTAGTATGCCATTAGTGCTGCTACTCATGGCATTAACACAAAAATCCTTGATGGGCTTTATTGAATCCCTGGGAGTGTCTAAAAACACCATGTCCTCTGTGTTTAGCCCTTTGTGAGTTATACTGGTTTCCAGTTCAGGTGCTGAAAGCTGTACTTTTCTTTTTTTTTTCATCCTCATGCATGTTTGCACAAAGCATATTTTATCACTGTTGTTTTCCTCACAACCCACTGTAACAATGAATGTGAGCTTCAAAATAATTTTTATTTATAGTCTGTAGTCATCACTTCCCAAAGAAACAGTGTTTGCTTTATCTGTTTCTTTATTTCTTTATATGATAAAGACTCCTTTCTTGAGTTGGAGCAACCTATCTAAACAATGGAATGAAGGAGAAGAGGTTCCCTGCAAAAACTATTTCTTTTAATTTTTATATGTTTTCTTGCATGAAATCCCACACAACCAAACATCGTGTTACATGCATATCTTCACTCAGGTTAATGGGTTGTACACATTTATGTATGTGAAACCATGTTTAGATGCTCTCTCTGTGTGTTTGGCATGCACAGCAGACCCAATCCCAAGTTATTCTTAGAGTAACTTGACATTCCAGAGTTCCAAATCTTTAAGTTACTACAACTGCTTTGACTGTTTGCCATGCTATAGTACTCCTTAGGGCTCAGGGTGAAGAAGTTCACAACATTATTCAAACAGTGATATCTGGTATAATACATTGCATATTTAATGCTCAGTATGGCCCTGCCTTACAGTAAGTAGGATTTTTCATGAATCATATCCACAGAAACTAAATGAGCAATGGAGTCAATATCTCTGCTTAGCTTATGGGTGTACAGTGTAAATTAATTATACAACTGTGTATGGGCAAAGATACACATTAAGGTTACTGGTTTAATGTTTCTATCTAATAATGTGGGTTTCTAAAAGGATATTGGCAAAAATGAACTTGTATTCTGTGTAAAGGCAGTAAAAATGAGATATTTTTCAACAGATGAGGATTATTCACATTGTGTGTGTAAATCCACTATAAATCCAGAAAGCTGGCATTTGTTCAAATGAAATTGCACATAAGAAGTTACTTAAATGCTCATTTGAATTTAGACTTTAATATTAATAGTCTACAATGTGGTTAAGATAGCTTACTTCTTACCTGTAAAAATGCTTGCTTAGACTTTGTTTCCAACAAGACAAAGCCTTACAGTAATGTCAAAGTCAACAGGTGTGTGACTTCATTCTTGATCAGCATTAAATAGCTTTTGTGTAGCTCATGATAAAATCCTCACATACAAAACCCTACTCCAAGCTTCTTTCTGCTAGTTTGGAACAGCTGCTAAAAATGTTATTTTCCAACATGTATCATCCAGGTGCATTCATTTGTTGAAAAAATAATGTAATGTATGGTCTAATTGCAGTCTTTGTTCCTTTCTTCCTTAAACCGTGTATAACAGCTGTTTATTCACAACACCTTCCAGTTCCATCTTCCCATAGCCAAAATGTTAGAAAGCTACAACTAAATCAAACTGCAGATGGCCAGATGGCATCTAATTATCTCACTAACATCAAGATTGTACCAGATCATTCACAGATTACAGGTGCCATAGCTCTGAATATGTAGCACATTTTCCAATACTGTCATAAGGAGTGATTTGTGCAAACAAATAAGAAAGTGTGCATAAAGTGAGCTATCCCTTTCCATTTATAACTTAAAAATAAAGAACCTTTGTGAAGGAGACTTAGAAATGACTATAACGTTCTATAAGCTGTTAAGATCCAAACATATTTGTGAGAAAACAAACTGACGTAATAAAAATGTTTTTGTACAATATAATTTAGTTTGAAGGATTGCAAATTCTTTATACTTTGCTTAAAATAAATAATTGAGTCATATAATGCTAATGATTACCCTCTCTCCCACACAGAATGTGACATATTATTCATTACTGATACAGTTCTTGTAAAAGTTTATGGAGCCTTCTCTAATGCAGTCAGAGATTTTTCCTTTTAAAAGCTTGCTAGATAATAAATTGCAGCTGGAGAGCCTGATGTTAAAATAGGCCAGGTTTTAACAAAACAGAAATGCTACATCCAAAGATAAATGACCCCTCACAATATGCAGTCGTGACAGAGTGACAAAAGGTCAAAAGTTATTGGTGTGAGCTTTTTTCAGCAACATGTGCCCTTAAACAAAGCCTGAAAAAGTCATTTATGCTCGTGTATTCTCTGTGCTTGGCTGCACCTGTCTTTATGACCTGCTTTCAAAAAAATAAAAGAAAAGAGCTGGCAAGAAATCTTTAAAAAGTTATAAGTTAAATAGACATTTACAGTCTCTGTAAAAAGGGGCTACTTTACATTAAACATATGCTGCAGGTGTGGTTGAACTAGAGTACGTAGTAAAAAGGTAAGTTGTGAGTTTTACTAGCTATGTGTACAAATGAAATGTTTCCCTAAGAAATCTCCTGCTGGTGATATATAATTAAAAACAAGAATCTGTTCAAAAATACTATATTTTCCTTATCTCTATGTGAGTATGCATATACATTTTAGTTTTATTTATGGATTAAATAACTAGCTAAATGATATGGTTGGAGGGCCATTTTTATCCAATAACTGGAATATAATGTCTTTGTCAAGCACATAAATGTGAATCTATCTATCTAGCTACCTTCTATCTATCTGTCTCTCTATCTATATGTGTTGTGTGTATATGTGTGTGTGTGTGTGTGTGTGTGTGTGTGTGTGTGTATGTGTGTGTGTGTGTGAGTGTGTGTGTGTGTATTTAAATATACCTTTATTCATTTATTCACACACACACACACACACACACACACACACACACACACACACACTCATCGGTCTGTTGATATTGCTTGATTGTTGCTTTAGTTAATAGACAGGGGGGGTAGAACATTTCCCTTCTCCAGTATTATGAGATCTTGGAGTTGGTATATTTAAGTAGCAGGAGATGTGTGGTTTAGCCCCCTACACGGAGGATGCAGGGGTTGCACCCCCCTGCTAAAAATATTGGTTTTGTTTTGCATGCTTGTCCAGCAGGACCAAATTGCCACATATGTCAACAAAGCTGTGAATTAGAAAATCAAAATAAAGACGTGGAGAATTCATGACCAAAGGGAAATTTCAAGAATGTGGAGACATTCGAAATAAGCAAAAGGGTGTACAATATAAAGATAAATAATCATCTGCTTTGTTAAATTCATAAATGTGTTAACAACAGCAGCAAATCTAAGACAACGTCATTCAGAATACCTTAAATGCCGTATAGGAAGGCTGGTAGCATTTGAGTTTGTGTGTGTTCATGTATGTGTGTGTTTTTGTTACCATATCAGATGGCTGGCGATACGTGTGTGTGTGTGTGTGTGTGTGTGTGTGTGTGTGTGTGTGTGTGTGTGTGTGTGCGCGTGTGCGCGTGTGCGCGTGTGTGTGTGTGTGTGTGTGTGTGTGTGTCTGTGTGTGCTTTGTTTTCTACTTGGAAGCTAGGCAATAAATAATGAGAAGAATAAATATATGACTACATAAGCTCCAGAAAACAGCATAGCTTCAAGCATGCAGTACTGAGGACAGGATAAGAAAGGTCTAAGAACAGGGTGTTAAAAAGACAGTAAATTAAGTAATTAAGTCAATACAAAGCCAGAAAGTGGATTACCTCCAGCATTAGTAAGATCAGACAGAAATCCTACAACAGCTGTTTGCTTTTTTATTTATTTATTTACTTACTTATTTATTTATTTTCTTTTATTTACTGGGAAAGTCCAACCGAGCACAAGTTACATTTTCAGCAGAGGCACAGGGATAAAAGATTCACATAAAATACATTTTCACAATTAACAGCTGTAACAGGTTAAACATTTTCAGCATTATTTTGCAGACAATACTTAAGACATAAAAAGCAAAAGTATTTATCGTATACATAAAGTTACATTATCATAAATAAATCAAATACATGTTAGCATATACAATCTGGAAATTCAAGAGCAATGATAATGCACTTAGGTTAAATGTGTATATTGACATAAATGAAGTTGAATGTCACTACAGCAGGAATAGAATACAGAGTAGGAGTTGGAAGGATATAGGCAGAAATAATCAATAAAAGTTTGAAAACAGAGTAGGAGGTGGAAGGGTATAGGCAGAAATAATCAATAAAAGTATAAGTAGAAAATGCTGTGATACTGGAGATGTTGAGTTGGACAGGAGTAAAGAAGTAGATCAGTTGGAGAAGCACTAGTGGGTGTGAAAGAAGGAGTGAAAAAAGACATGGGATAAGAACGGTGGGAGAGAGAGTCAGTGCGATTGATAGAAAGGTTTGTAATGGAAGAGAAACAGAAAGAAATGTGAGTTTAATCAGGATGGAAGCATGAACTTAGCCATAAGAAAGGTGTTGTTTTAGGTTGTGCTTGATAGATGTGGTAAGGTTGCATTGTTTTATGGTGAGTGGGATGGAGTTCCACTAGTTAGCAACATAAATGGAGCAAAGTAAATTGCCTGTACTGTCATGAGACTTGGACCTATCAACAGAGATCCTTAGGAGGGGAGAAGTTTTTGAGAATAATTTGTAGTGATGGGCAGGTATCAGGTTTGTGTTTTATTTTGGGTGGGCAGTAAGTAGTTAGAAGTAGATAAGGTAATTAGATAATGTGAGCCAGTGTAGGTGCTTCACTGCTAGCTAGTGGTGTGAACAGTTCAGTAACTAGGATACAAACATAACTATTTTATTGTAGCAGACCTGTAGTTTATTGTTTAAGGTGGAATGAAGATTAATCAGGATGGGTGCTGGATTGAGAAGTGAAAGCAGAAGGTGAGATGCTGCTAAATAATTCCTATAGGAGTCTATGAGCAAGGATTTGTTTCGCTAGAGGAAGCCCAGTTTGCAATGAGTTTTCTTGATGGCTTGAATGATGTGTTGATCGTATTTTAAGTTATTGACAATTATGATACCAAAAAGCATTGTGCTGGAAAGTATTTCAATTTTGGTATTATTTGGTGATGTGATTTGAAGGATTGTTTCTGATCTGACAGAGATTTCTGTAAAAACAGCATTTCTTTTTGCATTTAAAAGTAGTTGGTAAAATTACTGTTGCTAAAAGGGCATTTTTCTATTCTATTTATGGAGAAGGACCACATGATTTGAGGAAAGCACTGATAATGCCATTGGACATGTGAAGTTTAAGAAAAAGTCTGGTAGCAGATATTATCTAAAGTGGTTTAACACACAAGAGGAAGCATATTCCATTCCATCTTGGTGCACTTCTACACCTAGTAACAGATGTGGATAAACAGAATGTTGTGGATGTAATATATATCTTGATATCAATAAGCATTTTGACACAAGGGTTGTGTAGAGGAGGATTATAGGAAAACTAATCATTAAGGAAGACTATAAGATGGTTACATAGTGAGGTGAGTAGTGAGGTAAAAAGGTTGATGAAGAAGTTTGAATTATTTTTTTTCAAAAAAATATTGTATTAAATTTTGTTAATAAACATGGACATAAAGTATTAAAAATAAACAATATAAAACATAGTAACTATTTACACTATATACAAACATCCATGATAAACATTTGTTTTATCCGAGAAAGGTAATCAATATTTATTTAACAATCTCTCCAATTTTTGGCAAGCTAGTCTTTTGTGTGTTACATTTGATGATCTCTGATAAATAGTTTGCATTTCTTTTTTACATACAGATTTTGCTATTAAAATAAACTCAGTAAACATAAGATCTTACTTATTTTTCTAGTTCAATGTAATTATTTCTCAAGCAATAGCTAGAATTAACTAAATAACAGGTAACTGATGTCTAGGAATTACACTTGGGGTGGGGACATAGAATAATATCAAAGAGCTAGTAATTTGACAGTTATCAGACCACAGGTCTTTTGCAAAATGTCTAAAATCACTCCAGTATTGTGTGAGGATTCTACATTCGATGAACATATGAACCCAGTTGGCTTCAAGAATATCACCACACCTCCAGCATTTGCTTTCATTACTCTTGGTTATAAGGTCAATTCTGTGTGGAGTATAAAAGCTTCTATGAATAAATCTCCAGGTATATAGTCTTCAATATAAAGATGATGAAGTGTTTTTATTGAATTTAATAACTGCTTCTTATTACTGTTAGATAAAGGTTCACCATTAATCTTTATGGAGTAATTCCAAAAAGCTTGGAAGTTTGAAGGATTTTGAGAGTCTGAGTAAGATATCAATATACTCCACAAGCATCATGCCTCAGGGAAGAGAGAAAATGGATGTCAACAAGAAAAAAGAAAACAGACATAATGGGTAAACAATTAAATAATCTAATCTTTACAGTGCTTGACAGAGAGTTTTGGCACAAATGAAATGTGATTGAGAACATCTATAAATAAATAAAGATTCTCATAAATATGGGGCTTAAGACTATCACAAGCATGTTAAAATCTTAGAAGGAAATAAACAGACACTGTCAAAAATCTAAGCACCAGTTAAAACTAATTAATAAATGTTCATGCAGGAAGATTGTTTCCCTGTGTCACACCCAGTTTGTGAAATCTAACACTACACCATAATTTCCAAATATACTGCATTTGAGGTTGCACAGGGTCAGGGAAAAGGGACAAAACCTGAAAAAAAATTCATCTTTTCCCATTTCTTTGAGTCATCTCACTAAAGATAAGTCTTAATAGTATGTGTGACAAAAAACAGCTGACAAACTTAATCCTTGACAATACAAGACTTTAAAGATACTCATTGTATTACATGCAGACAGACTGTAATATGATAAATCATAGAGATCGCTCAGTAAAGTACTCAGATGCTGGAAGTGATACAGGTAGAGTTCATCAGTCTGAAGGGTTGAATTGGAAACATTTGGCAAAAGGAATAGACCACCAAGAAGAATATAAACGAGGAGAGGGAGCAGATAAGAAAACAGGGGCATACAATAAGGGAGCAGAGTGATAAAACAAACATGCTATAGTATTGGATTATCAGCTTGTAGAGGTGGTCAATGTCAAAAAATGGATCAGTGTGGCCCAATAACTTTAATACAGGAATTCCACTGGCTCTATAGGGAGGTAATGTAGAAGTTTTGAGGTAGCACAGTACAAAATGGTACTTGTTAGACCAGCAGATGCAGATATGCAAGTAGATAGATTCCAGAGTGAAAGAGAGGAGCATGGAAATAGACAGGTCAAAATTCAGATCTGTAGAAGGGGCAGTCACAAAGCAGAAGCAGGGAAGAGAACTTCAGGGACCTGTTAGAAAGCCACAGGACATGAGGGCTGGGGGACATGTCAGTGTATCATGCAGTTTTGTGCTATACACAGTGGGGTGAATCACTAGTAATTTACATGCAGACTGATGTGTTTACTACCAAACAGAAGGAAAGACAGTCATCATTAGAAGTAAACAAGGAAGTTGACAGAGATTTTTCAGATGTAAATGAAGTACGAGTGTTGTGAAAGTACTAAAGGTTAATGGGTATATAGAACTGGTACAAATAAGGGTAAGTGAAATGCAACACTGCAGTGAGCAATGTAGTAGTGCAGGTTAGAAATGGTGAAAAATCCATGGCATGATGGGAGTGATGAAGCAACAATATGAGGAAGTAGCAGGTACTGCATAAGCAAGAATTATAGCCCTCCCTGAAGGAGACTACTCTGAGCATAACAAAATTGCAGAGTGAGGAAATATAAAGCAGCACTTGAGGTTAATAACAAAAATGATATACACATATATATGTCACCAGACTAATGGAACTAGCCAGAAATTCTGAATTTATGGATATTTATAGAAAAAATCAATATATGGAAAATAGAGTAACCCAGAAGTAAAATGGTAGGAGAAAATGTAATGACAAGAGTCAGGTAAAAGCCTACTCAGGCTACTGGATTTTGTCAGAAATTGATATTTCATAAGATCAAGTAAATAAGATTGAGAGGCGCGAAGAAAAATAAGTTAACAAAACAGTTGTGAGGTAGATGTGGATAATTTAAAGAAACAGAGTAATGTGAGAAAAAGAGCAAAGAAAACAGATATAAATGCCACAATTAAAAATAAATGTTTAAAACACATTGCGGGTAACAGCGATAACAATATCTTCAAAAGATATACAGTAAGAAGAATGAAAAAAGACAAAAGACTGGTAGAAAAAAGTAGAGAAAACAACATTTTCTATAACTACATCTATTTCTCCTCATCAGGACCCTCTCTCTAATACATTATTTCTTTTAATCTCCTTATTGCCATCAAGGTACTTAGCATATAAACACTTGCCTTTTTATTTATTTTTATTTTTTATTTTTGTATTGCACTAAATATATTTAAATGTCTCTTCACTTATTTGTGAATTATTGATATAAAAATGAACAGTGCCTTATATACTACATGTAAATTTCATTGTGGACCTTCAGTCCCTGGACCTGTATAAGATGTAATTTCACTGGGGAGCTTTTATCTCTGGGCCTTCATAGAAAACAGGCATTTGCCATGTTAGACTTTGCCGGACAACAAAGACAAATGAATAAATGCAATAACTAAATTATTTTTCACAATATGGACAATCCATGACAGTTTACAATCTGAAAGGATGCAGGCTAAGATCATTTCAATCTCCATCTGAAGTATCAGTATTTTTGTAAAGACAGATGTAAATAAAGCAATTTATATAATTTGTATTGGATGGAAGGCTTCTCCTTAAAAAACATATTTAATGAGGTAAACTACGAAAAGTGCTTTGGACTTATGAGAGATGAGTCAAAATTCACCTCGGGGAAAATTTCATTATAGTCCTACCAAAGATGAAGTCATAAACTCTTCTGGCCACAATAATGCGAGCATAATCCAATAATGAAGTAAAAGAAAATACTGCAGATGAAGACTGATAGACTCTGTGAAAATTCATGGCTAAATATATATGTCCTGTGCACATTGTCAGATTTGTAGGGCCTGTTCTGCAACCAAATCACCAGACAGTTATTGTTACCATGTTTGTATTACCTTCTCCATATGTGCAACAGGTCTATTAAGACTAGAACAATATTTTTTTTTCCCAGAGTCCCTTTGTAAGACATTGAAATTAAATATTTCAAATAAGCTACATTAAGCAAACCAATACTTTTTTGCAACCACTTTTTAAACTGCACATAAGAAAAAGGGATTTAATAGTACATTTTGGATAAAAAGTAACCAATTTACTTTCCCAAAAGCAACTAAAAAGAATTCCTTTTAGCCATGTTTTATGATAGAAAGTATATCAAAACGTCTAACTAAAAAAAAAAAAAAAAAAAAAAATTCCAGAGAAATATGTTCTGTATTACAAGATGGTTATGGTTCAGTTCTACATACAAAGACTTTATAACAGGTAGGCTAATCATTCCTATATGAGCTTGGAAACAGAAGAAGACTAATCTACTCAGAGAAACTGAAAACTGGGAAGGGCTCATATGGACTAAATCAATCCCTATAACTTCAGAAAGACTTGAACTGGCATGTGAACCTCAAGATTGGGATGTTTAGCTTTGTTTTATCCCTAAATGCTAGCCTTGATTTTGTATGGGTAACTTTTCTTCACAAGAACTTTTTCCAAGCTGCTGTGAATCTTTTATGCCATGAATAGTTTGGGGTTGTAAAGTACACTTTATGAAAAAAATCCATTTGGGTTTTGAGTGTATATCCTAGACAATTTGTTTAGTACACAAGGGACTCTTTGCACAATTCTCAGTAATTTGCAGGGTGGCTCTGTTTCACAGACATTGGTTGCTCAGCCCCATAAAAGCTTTAACAGCCTAATATGAATCACATGTAAATGGGTACAAGAATATATGAAAATTGTGACACACAAGGAAATGAATGCATAATGACATGTAAATAAAGCTGGCAGAAAATGTGAAATTCATTGATGTCAGTACAGATGTCATGCAGCTTGAATTCACACTGTAATATAAGGAAAAAATCAAACACTAAAGTAGCAGAGCAGCAGCTAGCAGACAATTTTACAGTTGCAGCAGTCTACACTGAGCAGCATTATGTTGACATGACCAACAGCCAAATTGACTTGATTGCACAGTGTAAAAGATTTGAGGCTTATAAGTGTTACTGTAGTGCCTGACCTCCTTTGCCACTGATGATGATCAGATAGTGGAATGCTGTTGGATATACCAAGATATTGCCCAATCCTGATTAATGTATTTTACCCACATGCTGAGTCTCAAGTAATGTACATTTCCCTTTACATGTGGGTACCAAGGCAAATGTACCAATCTTAGTTATTGGCACTACTCAGCAATCAATTGGAGGCACATTAAGATGCATCCCAGCTTTCTGCCTCACAGATACTTAATACTTTTTTGATATGGGGGCATTACATTGTAATGAGAAAATATTGCTCCCCTGGACTGAAGAGGAGAGAGCCAGCACTGTGAGTAAATTCTATAATATTATCTCTTGTAGCTATAAAGGCTCCACCTGGCCTGTAATCTGACAGACACATTAGCAGTAAGGGATACTATTCCATCAGCTACCAAGCAGCCTGTGTTACACACAGGGGATCATTACCAATGCATGCTATGTATACTGGTACTTTTTGTGACTTTCATATTTGGCATATGTTCATATTGTATGTTTGTTTTTAGCAAGATGATTTCACACAGGATCATCTTGTTGCTAAATGCTGAAACAGTATGTAGAACACCTGCTGAAATATACACACACTATGCATGTAACCAGTACCCCCCTCAAAAATGTGTTATGTTTTGCAGGTAACACTGGCAACCTAGCTAAATCCTTGTTTATCACCCTCTTGTGTAACCCTGTAACCATTGTTGAGGTGAATTTCCAAGCTGCTCATGCCAAGACAAGGAACATAATAGAGGATGTAAAAAGACAACAATAATTGCCCACATATTTCTCTTAATTAGATCAGCTGTTAGTGCCTTGGATATGGCAACCTTCTAAAGAAGTAATATAAAAAGAAATGATTGAACTGATTTGTCTCCATATTTTGTTTTCTTTCTTTTTTTATCTTTGTGATTCAGTTGTTTGCTATGACCACATAAGATGCATTTAGGAGACAGAAGGTATGTTTTTATACCTGGGTATATTTTGGGGCTCTGTCCCATACTTAACAGATACAGCCAGCAAAATATTTGCAGTCTAAACCATGGCATACAATATGATATTGCAAAGGCAGGATGAATCTCTGAACTATAATTGTGCTACAGCATACATCAGCAACATCAGCAGGTGAGGCCAAATATCAGTCATCAAAAGCAGGATTAGGTACTGTCAACAAGTGTCCTTAGTCAATTGACTGCTACAAGGCATAGCAGCACTGGAAAGGTGGCAATACCTGTATAACAGTTTTAGGCTGTGATGCGTATGGACAGAGACAGATCATTGCCAAATAGGACCCTAGGCAGAGTAATGGACCAGCCATTCCAATGTCCCATTTTTTAGCAGAGGCTGCTGATGGAAAAATAACTAAATTTCAGTGTTTCAGTTACAAATGCAGTGCCTGCTAACCTTGAAAAATAAATTGTTTATGTTGCATTAAAAATTGGTGTGCTTGTGATATTGCTATAATACTTCTTGAATTAGATCAGCTATGCAATAGGGAATGGCTGGCAAACAATGACAAGACTCATAGTTACAAGGCACATGGTCATGGAGACCTTTAAGGAGTCTAGCCCAAATTCTCAATTGCTCCAAAACCCTGTCTGTTTAAGTGAGCTGCTCAATGTTACACAGTGGATACATGAAGGAGGAAAGACTAAAACTCTGCACTATTGTCACAGGGGACAGTTCATTAATAAACCAGAGCTTTAGTCCTCTGTGCTAACTGCCAAAGTAACAGATTTAACTAAACGCAGAAATTCTTCACAATCCAGTCTTATAGAGAAGACCGTACTAAAGTAATATTCAACAATGGCTACATAATGGATGCTGTTTATCAGATGGTTCTGATCATCACTCAAAAAAAAATCAGACACACCTGACAAATGTTAACCTCTTTACAATTGCTGGAGGCTGTAAAAATGGTACTTCCATATATGTTACTACAATGAAACATGTATTTCAAATCTTACAGAGAAAAATATGAACAGCCATTTTCTTAACAAAACTAAGTACTCACATTAAAAACAAAACTTAGAATGAGAAATGGTATACTTTTTTTCTGCTTGGAAATCACATTTAGTGAAAATGCATCTGGTAACCCATTAAAGGAAATCCTACCTTAGAACTCAAAAAAAATGTGTTTTTCTCACTGTGTCTGTTTCCTGTGTTATTTTAATGCCTGAAAAAAAATCACTACAAGTGCTACTTTTACAATTTTAGTGTTTCCCACAAAATGGCAGATGATGGGACCTGCCTTGGTAACATGATTTTGTTTTCTTGCTTTAGTTCCTTCGTCCCAGAATACATTTCAAGTCCTGTTTATATTAGTCATGTTGTACATGAGGAAATGATGTTTTCTCACCCCATTATGATAGACTGGAGGGAATGAGAACCAATGTGATCTAACACATCTATAACAGAGCTGCTTCTATGTTTCCTTGAGTTTGCCTCATTTGTGTGTCTTTCAGAAATTGTTTTATGCTATAAATAGCTTTTAGCTTCTTCCAGCAAAAGAAAGTAGGTAAATAGCAGGCTTTTGTAAAGGGATTCTTTTGTATTTCTAAAGGAACTGACAGACCCTCCATCACACTGTCATCCTGAGGTGTGAAAAATCTCACTGCAGTAAATGATTCTTGCACAATCATATACAGGTAACAGCTAGTACTGGCAAAGACTACTCCAATGTAAATCTGTCTGGTACTTCCCAATGCCTTCAGTGGGATTTTTCTCTCTCTCATGAATGATGCAGAACTACAAAGTGCTTTACTATTTCCATAATTATTTCTCTCATGTTCACCCCCCCCTTTTTTTCTATTTTTTTGTATTTATTTATATTTTGCTTACCATCAAAGAGAACTCATCCCAGGACCCTTTTCAGGCATGACCTGGGCTACAATGGCAAATATAATAACAAGTAATAAATGCAGTTAGCAATACAAAGGAAAATAAAATACTGCCATTTATACCTTTGACAAAGTTTGCATGCACAAGACATAGCCAAGGTGTGACAGTGAATAAGTAAAACATTAAAGAATATTTACTAGAATGTATACATTAGTAATGTTTAACTATACTATGTTAACTTTATTATAAATAACAAATTGTATTCCCAGGTATTACACATCTCACACCACTGTAAGATGTTTCTGTTCTCTGACTGTCTAGGAATCAACAAGTGGCTGTTTTATGGCTTCACACAATTATATCTGCATCAGTTTTGTTGTCTTAAGATAGTATGAAAACATATACATTTTGGAATAGAACAGCCATTACAGTGCAACCTAATAATTAGTATATAATTGTCTTAGCCTACATCCTTATTGCACTTGCATTTTCTTTTTTTTGAATAGATTGTTTCTGAGGATTATCTTGAAAGTCGGTCAGTAGTCTATATTACTAATATTTTCTGGGGCATTGTTACAAACAGCTGAAACTATTTTTAAGTAAGTTATTTCTACACATATGAATGGGGCCTGAATAACTGAATGCCATAATTATTTCTAAGACAGCACAAATTTTAAAACTGGTGTCTGCCTTGGAGTCTTGGGTAGTAGCCATCATTTATATTGAGCAATGAAGCTACTGTAGCCAGTTTTGGTAGTCAGTTGGTGCTGAGAGTATTGCAGTGATGTTCATGCTTCTTAGCTGGGTGTACAGATCACCTCTGTAGTGGTGTGTAAAGCTTCAGAATGGATAAAGTGGATGCCTTGGATGTAGGGGAGATAAGATATCACATGCACTTCCAGTGAACAGTATTCAGGTTTCCATTCTCATTCTATCATCAATCCATCAATCTGTTGTTGCAGTCTTTCTTATTTATAATTTCAAATGATTTAAACATCTTGAAAAAGAGAGTCACTGGCATGCATTCCTGAAATGGCATAATCTGCTCATCCTCTATCAATAGGATATTAATTACATGCATGCTTTAAAAAAGCCACCACCTTAAAACAACTGAGGCACATGCATCAATGTGGAAAACCTCACTTTACTACAACTAACATCTTTTCTTCCCTAAGCATGTATGTAATGAGATTAGGGAGGCTGTGTCAGGGCAATATGTATCGTAAAATATCACTACAGCCAACTTCACCATGAAGATGACAGAACCACCAGTAACAGGGACAATGAAAGAGATGGGCGAGAACCCCTTCCTACAAATATGCAACACAGTACTGATTAACACTGTGAAGGCTGACAGTCAGCCCAGCTAGCTAGAATTTTGTAAACAATTCTATGTCATTGGTGCATAGTATGCTTGTCCTACAAATGTAAGAAAACTGCATGTTCTGTACTGAACTTCCAAAATGTAACCACAGTGTACCCTGCTGGAAAAGAGTATAAATGTGTATAGCCTACATGCCTATGTAAATGTATGTGTTGATGATAAAGGCTGGAATATATAGAGTTAACTTGCAAACTCTAAGAAAATAAGTAAACTGTTTTACAATGTGTTATAAAGTTAGTTTATCTCAGCTAAGAGACAGGATGTCTAGTACTAGGGGTTTCTTTCTATTGTCTTGAGAAATTGATAATTACTAGGCTTCACTTGTAAAATGTTTTTGTATTGCTCTGTTGTTTCCTAGCAGCTGTACATCTGAAAGATAAGTATATTTAATAGAGACATGTTAAATTCTGTTGGTATCTGTTTAGCCTGGGAACTATAGGCAGGTGTCAAACACTGATGTCATCTAGCTAACCCAACAGCAATGTGTATTATTAATTTAAGAACCATCTCAGAGAGAAAGTCTGTGCATTTTTGTATCTTCTCTTGGACCTAGTAAGAACATCCAATCATCTGTATTTGCCTGGCTCTGTAAGTATGACATTTAGAGCATAGTATCTCTTAGATAAAGATAGGAATACAAGATTAGTTTAAATGTTTTCTGTATTTATGTGAGACTGTTCTGCAATGTTGTTTTAAAATATTTCCTGTGATTCTGAACTCTTGTTGTCACTGTGTTGAATTATTGAGTATTGTCTTGTGCTTTTATTATTTATTATTAAATATATTTAAACCTTTTTAATTGTGGCTGGTTTTGTTTAGAGATATTTAAGCTATTAGTGTACTTGCACATGTATTTAGTGATACTGTATAGGCCACTCTTGAATAGCCTTAAAAGTTCTGGTCACACTTACCATTATGATAATAGTAACATTACACAGTAAGATTGGGCATCCTTTGGTAAGGGCCTTTATAGTAACTGAAAATTAAGGGTGGTTAGTGGCAGTGATTACTACCTTATAATCTGGGAAGAAGGGGGCATAGCTAGTAAACCTGTGCCAGCTTTCCTCAGGGGTGTCTGTGTATTTGTATATAAACAAAATCTCAAAATGTGCGTGTGTGTGTGTGTGTGTGTGTGTGTGTGTGTGTGTGTGTGTGTGTGTGTGTGTGTGTATGTGTGTGTGTGTGTGTGTGTGTCAGCAACTTGGGCAGGGACATGAAGCACTGGTTGGACAGAGAGGGTGCTGAAGGTTTTGGCTTGATCACTCGGCTGAGATCTTAACCCTATAGCTGAGCCAGTGGGGAGTCTTATTGAGGATCTGAAGACTGAGGAGAAAGAGAAACCATCTCCAGATTGACTGTGATCTCTGTGTGCGCTTAAGGGAAATTGTACTTTACTGTGTGTGTGTGTGCCTATCATCCTTCCAATGTGCACATCCCTCACTGGTGTTAGTGATGAGGATTGAAGCTCCTTGATTACTGGGCCAGTGCATGGGCATCACAAACACAACATAACCTGCTATTACTGGTCAACACAATTGCTTGCAGATACTATTAAATCTGCATTGTACATCAGTACAGATGCCCACTGTTGGGCAAACCATGAAGAAACAGAGAAACCTATGTTGTGCAGTGTATGGACTGCTCAAAATAGGCATCAGACATTAGCACATGGCAGCACATATTTCAAAGTGCCATGTGACCCAGTCATTCTCACTTTTGCAGCTGACAAGGAACATACCACAGAGACTAGACTGAAGACCTGGAAGCTGACTGGAGAAAAAGCACAACAGGTCAAGGAAATACTTAGGGATCTAGCACCCTCAGGAAGAAGAGGAAATAGCTGAGTTGAAGAATAGTGCATCAAAACAGCATGTGTACAAACTGTTGATCAGATATACAGCTGAATGAGGTACAGAAATAAGGTACATAAGGAAACTTGCAGTGTTTTGCAGAAATCCATGAAGTCATCAAAAAGATTGCAAGAAAAAGTGTGAGATAAAAAAGATGGATCAGACAAAGAAGGAATAAGGGTTGTCTACCAAAGAGGCTAAGATGCAGTGGCAGGAATGGAGGAGTACAGATATCTGCAGATTATAATGATAGTAGTATATGTGTTTTTGTCTGAAATGTTCAGAAATGGGTAATTTTTATTGTTGGATAGTAAATTTTGTTTATCTTTTAGTTGGAAACATGTTCAGAAATACAAATTCTAAATACACTGTAACAAATGTTGTTTTATTTTAGTTTTGCTTTTGTTTACCAGATTTGTCAACTGGGTTTAGTCAAAAACTATTTTCTGTGGAGGCACAGAGAGAAAAACTTCAATGTATTGCAAACTTTTTTTAAACAGACATTCAGTAATACAAATATGCAAATATTCATTAATACAGATTAACAATTGCACATTTGCTAATTATATTACATTCATGTTAAAATACTGGAAATTATTACAGTATAAAAATACTTATTCAATGGTAGATGCTGATAATTAAGCACGTGAGTAGGTTTAATAATGGATGTGTCAGATAGATAATAGATCATGTGATTAGTGCTTAGAAATTTTAAGAAATGAAAGTGTGGGAAAGAACTAGTTAGGACAGAAAATGTTAATATCATAGTTAGGAGGTGGTAGTATAAAACAGGTTAAGAGACGATTATATATATGGCTATCATAGGGTTTATATATTAGAAGTATAGTGATGTATGTGCGCAATGCCACTAAAACAATGTATATAGTTGGGAAATTATATTAAAACTATATAGGTATTAGTGAAGATCAGTTGTGGGGCATCGGATTCTGAATGAAGATAAATGGTTTGAAGATACATTACAATTTAAAAGGATCTGTCAGCTAAGTATATATTTAAAACAGGAGGAAAGGTGAATTCAAAAGAATACATGCATTTATGCATGATCCTAAAAATGTATACAGGGGGCCCATAGCTTGATAGCCTAGGGCCCAAGGTACACTTAATGTGAAAGTGGTTATATATGTTGTTTCATCTTGCAATGTTCTCTCTCTCATTTGCAGGACATAGGCCCTGCCCTCATCAGATCCCAACATTGTGAAAGTTCTAAAAATGAAAAGAAGAAACCTAAGATGACATATTTGCTTAGTTTAGCAGAAACATTTCAGAATGGAGTATGACTAGAAATCAAACCAGGTGTAGAAGTGAATTAGACAACAAATGAAAGTGTCAAAAATCAAAAGAAAAACTATAAAGAAAAAGATAAAAAAAAAAGAAAAGAAAATTGGAAAGTCTATAAATATAGTTGCAAGTACAGAAAACTCCAAGAGCAATCACATATTGACCAAGATTTGACCCAGGAATGGTTTAGGAGAGGTGAATTTAAACCAAAAGAAGAGAGACTAATAATGGTAGCCCAGATAGTAGGTTAGGTATATGATGGTTTACAGATTCTATTAAAATGGGTAAAACAGATAAATGCAGGTTCTGTAGAACAGAACTGGAAACAGTTGCACATTTCATTGCTGAGTGTGATACACTCATAGCAGATTGTCTGCATAATAAAAAAGTGATAATATGGCAAGATTGTTGCACTGGGGACTGTGCCAAAAGTACAAAGTAGAATTACCTGAGAAGCATTGCAAACATGAACCATACAGCATTATCGACATGATGAAGTTGAATCACATGACATCACTTGATGCCTACTAAATATAGTTTTAGGAAAAAAGATTTGGTACTCCAAGAAAAAAGCAAACACACCATTATTCATTGAAACTGCGACACCCAGTGGTCATAGAGTCTTACGTAGTGAGAGGTTCAAAGTAATAAAATACAAGTATTTGCAAGAAATAATGAGAGCAATGTGGAAAAAAGATATCCAAACAGTTCCAATAGTGGCTGAAGCAAATGAACTTCAGGAGACAATTTTAAGTACGTGGTAAGTGCTGAGAAGAGCACTCTTGACAAACATCAAAGTGAAGGAATACAAATCTAATAAATTCTTATCATGCCCTGACATAGGAATGAGGTACATTTCCATCATGAAATTAGAAACCCAAATCATTGTAAAATTTAAAGAAGTCAGAAACCCTTAAGTAAATCAGTTATTATGCTAGTACATTTTAGCCATTGAAGTTATACCAGATTGCAGCATTTTAAAATCAGACTTTACCAATGGAATAATAAATGTAGTCTGTTGTTGGCCTTCTTTATCTAGGGGTACTTACAGCCTAATGGAAGAATCTTGTACGGAAAACACTTAATCATTTATCAGCTTTGGTCTTTTGTCATCTACTAAAGCAAGAGTAACCTTTCTCCTCAGAAATGCATTGAGTTTCTTAAGCCAGCACATCAAGCACATAAACCCAAAACTCAAGATTGTCCCTTTTTAGTCATTCCAATGCATTTCAGCTTGCCTGGAAGTCTGTGAATGCCAGTTTCTCCTTCATGTGACTATGGACTCTTTGAGAAACGTACATATGTACCATGCGATATCATAGTAACATTGAGCCCTGTATCCATCATGGAAGTTCCATGATTTGGAAACTTATCTTCTTAACTTGCCAGTCTGTTCTACATCTTCATAGGTTCATAGGTAGGTACTAGGCTATTGGCCCTAGGGCCTATATAAGCCTAGCCAAATGTACCCTGGCTTTCGCCACTCAAGAAAATTATTTTCCTGTACCACTGTTGAGCAGAGCCACAGAAGTGATCCCAGGGGTGAATTTACTATCTTCCATCCAATCATCAAGATTTTTCTTGAAGAGTGCTAATGAGGAGCTTTGTTTGATATAGATAGGTAGTTTGTTCCAGAGTATGGGAAGTCTCTGGGACAGGAATCTATCCCTCCAGCATGTTCTGTTTATTGCGGTGAAGAGGTTTAGGTCCCTAGAGCGTATAGCTCATAGAGATTGGGATTTCTTTAAGTGGAGCATGTCTAAAAGCTCTGGGTTTGACATAGCTTTGTATGTTAGGCAGAGGTCACCTCTGAGTAGGCGATATGCAACTGAGTAAAGCTGCAGTTTTTTGAGACGGTCTGCATAGGGCATCTCTTTGAGGCCGGTAATCCTCTGTGAGGTATTTCTGTGGCCTTTCCAGTTGTTGTAGATGTCTTGTGAGGTACATACTAAAAGAGGCATGGTACTCTATAATGGGTCTAATGAGTGACGAGTAGAAGGGAACAATGACCTCTTTTTTCTAGGATGAGAAAACTTTTGTGATGAGGTGTGCCACATAGAAGGATTTCCTGACTACTGTGGCGATGTGATTATCAAAGGAGAGACTACTGTCCACCTGTGTCCCAAGGTCTCTTATCACACTTTCGGTGTTAAGTAGACTACGACCTATGTGGTAGTTCATGGGTACTGAGTTTTTACCAAAAGGGATGACAATGCACTTTTTGGCATTGAGCTTGAGGCCATGGCTTTGACACCAGGCATCTGTCTCAGCGAGGCCCTTTTGTAGGATGTCCACATCTTTTGGAGTTTTGATTACGGCTCCTAGTATTCAGTCATCTGCAAACTTCGTTAGCCAAAGACCTTCTGTGCTGGCCTGTACTTCAGAGAAGTAGATACCAAACAGGAGAGGACCCAGGACTGAACCCTGTGATACTCCATTTGTCACTGGTCTGAAGTTGGATTTGGAGTCTGCTACTTTCACAGTGTGGGTTCTGTCAGTGAGCCAGTTGGCAACCCATCTTGTGACATAGGGATTTATAACTAGTTTAGTGAGTTTATCTATAATTCCAGAGTGGGGGATGGTGTTGAAAGCCTTGGCGAGATCTAGATAGGCTGTGTGAACCACCTTACCCTCATCTACAGCTTTGGTGACTGCTTCAAAGAAGTCTATCAGGTTTAGGAGACATGATCTGCCTTTTACAAACCCGAACTGGGTGTGGTCCATTAGTTTGGAGATTACCAATGTCATTGTTTATAAGTTTCATGATGATACGCTCCATAGCCTTGCAGACCAGGCTTGTTAGGCTAATGGGGCAGTCATTTCCAGGGTCTGTGGCGGCTCCCCCTTTGTGGAGTGGAATAACTGTTGCTCTGCGCCATTCAGTGGGCACAAAGCCTGAGGTGAGGCTATGATTGAACATGGTACTTAGGTGGGGTACCAGTTCGTTCTGTAGTTCATGTAGAACACAGCCTGGGATGTCGTCAGGTCCCATGGATGCTGTGTTCTTGGCTTTGGATAGTGTGTTTTTTACCTGTGCAGCCATGATTACAGGAACTTTGCATTCTTCTGGTATAGAAATGGGCCCTTTTGGGGATGACAAAGGGGTAAAGTTAGCACTGAACCTATCTTCCAGGATGTTGGCAATATCAGTTGGTTCTGTATATTTAGTGGCATTGTGCTGTAACTCAGAGCAGATCTGAATGTTGCCATTGAGATTCTTGACATAGCTATAGAATGCTTTGTTGTTGTTTTTAGAGTCAGTGGCGATTTTGTTTTCATAACTAGCTTTGGAGGATTTTATGAGGGATCTCAGCTTCTTACTGAGGCTGGCCAGGGAGTTTCTCCAGTCATGGGATTTTACTCTTTTTTTGCAACAGTTTCTTTCTTCTGTTGTAGAGTTTGTTTATGGCAGGGGACCACCAGATTGGCTTCCTTTTTTTGGAGGATAGCATCTTGGTTCTGTTAGGGATTGCACGATCCATGCACTCATGTAAGTGCTTATAAAGTGCATTTGTGTAGGATTCAGCAGTCATACCTCTATTGTCCGTCAGCATAGATGTCGTGAAGTTTGCCACTTCTGTCTTAAGAAGCGTGAAGTTGGCTTTGGAGAAATTATTTACTGTGGTTTCCCTAATGGGGGGTGGGGGAGGGATGTGGATGTCTAGGGTGATTAGCTTGTGGTCGGATCTGACCAACAAGGAATTGACCTCTGATGTGGAGCACCGGTTGCCCATGTTGGTAATAACCAGGTCTAGGATATTGCTGCCCCTGGTGGGGGTGTGGATAAGTTGATCTATGGCATTGGAATTTATGAATTCCAGAAAAAGTTGAGCACAAGAGTTGATACATGAGTAGTTTTCCCAGTTAATGGTAGAGTAGTTGAAATCGCCCATTATTAGGGTGTTAGGTTGTACTCTAATATTTTCCAGTGTATTATGAAATGAGGAGTGGGAATCCTGGGGCATGGTGGGGGATCTGTAGCAAGCTACAATTTGGATTGCGGTCTTGCCCAGAGTTAGTTGCACTTGGATAATTTCGGATGCATTATGCTGAGCAACTAGCCTGAAGGTGTGGATATCCTTAATGAATATGGACATGCCTCCACCTTTAGTGTTTCGGTCCAGGTTAGGTGGCCGAAATGTGTGGTATGAATTATAGCCTGGTAATGCAGGGGTACTCTCTGGAGCCTTGAACCAGGTCTCTGTCACTGCACAGATGCCAATGTTCTCCATTTTAAGGAGTACCTCGAGAGAGTGCATTTTGAGGTTTAGACTTCTAGCATTGAGTAGCAATACCCTCAGATTCTTCTTGCCTGTACCTGTTAGGGTGGTGAATTTGTCATTTGAATCTTCCCTAAAAAAGGCACTATAGGGGTGGGTAGAGCCTTAGCCAGTATCCGGAATCCCAGGGACGACAGGTGCAGACCATCTCTGCCAAAGCATCGTGGCTTGTCGATCATGTCATCCCAGGCAGACAGATACTGGATCCCCTTAGAATGACACCAGAAGCTTAGCCAATTGTTGAAGTCAATCATTTTGTCCTTGTACTGTGGTATCATTCTGGGTGATGGCAGGATGCTACTCAGGGCTAGGGTCATACCTGCCTGGACTACAAGATCAGACAGCTCCTCCATATCCCTTTTCATGTAGTCCAAGGAGGTACGTCTCAGGTCATTCACACCAACATGGACAATGACAGAGTCATATTTGCACTTGTTGTGGAGTGACCTGAGTGCATACGTTATGTGGCGGACCCTGGCACCTGACAGGCAGCTGACAGTAACTTTATCCTTGTTTAGCCTGGTGAGTGGAACATCAGTGTGCCTGACTATAGAGTCACCTATGACTAGAGTGTTGGGAACGTTGTTATGTCTTATGGGCTGTGGTTGAGTGGCACACTGAGTTTGTGGGCTATGTGTCATTTGGGTTGTGTTGGGGGGTGGAGGTTGCTTGTGTTTCTTCTTTGGAGGTCCCTGTTGCTTGGGCAGGTTTTTACTGAGAGCCTCCGTGAATGTAGGTGTGTGTTTTGTGTTTCTATGTGTGTGTTTTGGTGGTGTAGGTTTGTGGTGTGGTGCAAGTGTTTACCTTCTCCTCTTGACTGTCTAGTCCAGTCTTGGGTGAAGAGAGCTTTGCTTCCAGTTTGGCTATATAAGTGCAGCTCTCACAGGTTGTAGTGTTGGGTGGTAGGAGGAGAGGGTTGTCTGTGTACATGAGGCAATTACTGCATTGCCCCAAGATGCCCTGATTCATCAGGTAGACAGGAGGAAACACCGGGAGCTGACCCTTAGACATGCCTGA
Organism: Protopterus annectens; assembly: GCF_019279795.1. Lineage (NCBI taxonomy): Eukaryota > Metazoa > Chordata > Ceratodontiformes > Protopteridae > Protopterus > Protopterus annectens. The sequence continues at coordinate 341,125,270 of NC_056727.1, read as the reverse complement.
ATAGGTGCTTATTTGTTAAGTACTAGAAACTGTTTTCCTCTAGACAGTGAGGAAAGTTGTGTGCTGTAGTAATTTGTAGCTTATTTAGTGCTTACAATAAGTTCTGAACAAGTGCTGAAACAAATAACTGGCTAGTTCTAAGAAACAAAATTAAGCTAGAAGGCTTTGCTCCAACACAGAAAGGCTTGGGGGCCTAGAAGCCTACAAATAGTCCTGGACACAGCAAATCTATATCCAGGCTAGACTACCCACAGGAAAGGCAGGAAACAAGCTTAGAAATTTTTTTTTTTTTTTTTTTTAATGGAAAGAGAGAAAGGAAGCTGATTGGCCTTCTCAGATGTTCTCCCTGTACTGGCTAGAATGAGGTAATGACACTAGACTGGGAGGAGGGTCCCAGATCAAATTTACACTAGGGGCGAGCAACTGCAAAGCTACCAACTATAAAAACACATCTGCCACAGTGAAGCACAACCCCAATAAGCAATAACAACAACAACAAAAATGTTTTTGCATTAATTTTCAGTTTTGAAAGTAAACTTTTTACTTAGCCTCATTTTGCAAATGACTGCAAAATGTTCCAGTCTCTTACATCTGTTGCGCCTTTTATTGTGTGCAGCTCATTGTTTACAATCAATATGGTAGCAGTCATACCTCATGCATCTGCCAGGCTTATAGTCTCTCTGCTTCTCAGTCATTCATTTGCTTTGCAAGGTACCATACTTTTTTGAACTTACAATTAACTTTACCTTAGGAACAAATACCTTAGGATCAATTATCATCAATAAAATATTTATCGCTGAACATGATTAAACTCACTTAGTATTTGTTTGTGCAGTTTCTATTGCTGTTAAGTATTTTTGTCATTAGGATGATTCCATCTTCAGACATAATATCAGAAATTCAGGCCTTGTAACTATCCAGAAATATTTGTACTAAAATTCAAACACATTGGGATGCTAGCATTTTTTAACAAGTCAAACTTTTACTCAGAACATGGCAGCTAACTGAAAGCAGTGTTAACACTGTAAACGTTTGGCACTAAATGACTATGGTTAGGAGTGAGCAGTGCATTATGGTAGTGGCTAAGGCTTAAAATGGCAATGCCTTCTCATTATCCTAGAATAGCAATGGCAATATTTTATATTTGCATTATAAACACACTGTAGCAGCATTCTTTTTACTTATCATCACAACACCTTAAAAATTGTAATCTGTGTTAGAAAATTCTGTAGTTCGCTGATTTTCAAAATTTTCTGGTGATTTTTTTGAACTTTGAATATAAATGATTTTTGCTGAACTAAAACATTTATTGGATCAGTTGGGAATCAAATATATGCAAAATTCTCATGTTAAAATGTTTTTGAAAGAGGTTTTGCATAAGAGGCCTCCAATAAGTAAATAAATAAATACATAATAAATTAAAACAGTGGCCCCTCCTTGAGATATTAATTTTGTGTTAGTGAAATTAACACTTGCTCTATTTAAACCAGATACTGACTTGAGGTCCTTAATATGGAAAACAGTTTTATTGGTCAATCTGACCACTGCAAGAAGTGTACCTGAGTTGGAAGTTCTTATATAGGGTCAATCCTATCTCATTTTCCACAGATTAAGAGTTTTCTTGAGAACTATTCCTTTTTTGCCTAAAGAGATATTGGAGTTTACTTTTAGCCAAACTATATATATATATCCCTGTGTTTTTCTTTGAACCCCAAAAATGAGGAAGAAAGGATACTTTGTACCTTGGCTGCCCACAGACAGCTTATGTACTATCTTGCCAAAACAAAATCTTTTGGAACATCCAATCAGTTGTTCATTTCTTGTAAAGGAAAGAAAAAGGGATAACTTGTGTTAAAGCAGACTACTTCCACAGGGTTGTTTTGGGCTATTACCTTTTGTTATTCCCATCCTAACAAAACTAATCCAGGCAGGATCAAGCCACATTCTACCAGGGTCTTGACTTCATCATAGGAGGTTAGTAGCCTAATAGTCATGGGGCCCTTACAAGCCTAGCCAGGAGTTTATCCCCCCTAAAAACCTCTATCAACACCTGTTGCCCCTGTCAAGGAGGCACACAGGTGGAACCCCTGGTACAAATTTGTGGTTTCACATCTACTCATCAAGGTTGCACTTGAAGAGAGTCAGCGAGGTGCTCTCTTTGACATGTATGGAAAGTCTATTCCAGAGATGGGGCAGCCATTGGGAGACAAACCTGTCTCTCCAGCAGGTTTTGTTAATGTCACATATTAGGTTCAGGCCTTTCAAATGGGTAGTGTGTGAGGAGTTATAGGATTATAAATAACCAGCCCTGTCAAGTCTTGACCCCAGGGCCCTGTGCACTGTAGTCAGAGCAATGTACCACTACACCATATCATCTAAGGCTTTCTGGAAAATGCTGGTTTAAAGAAGTATTCTAGAAAAAGCAAAATGGTCCTCTATACATACTTTTTCAAAGCACTACAATCTAGATTCCTTCTCCAGATCTAGATCAGACTTCGCTAGAATCATTCTCCAGAGGCTCCTGGCCCCTTCTCCTTCTACCTCCTAGTTGTTATAAGTAAGCGATAATACCCAATAGGGTGTGTGTCAATGTGTAATTAATGCCTGCACAGGAGTGTTATGAGGCCCGACACCATAGGCAGAGGGCCTCTACACCCCTGGAAGGGCATTAATTACACATTAATACACACCATGGAGGGCATTATTGTGCTTAGAGAATGGGCACTTTGTAAAAGTGTTGTGTTTTACATACTTATCTTTTTAAGTACTATACTATTTTTGTATATATTTTTGATATAAAATAGTTCATCCACCTAATGTTTCAAACTTTCTGTAGTATATGGCAGTGGTGTTGGAGGAAACATTTTACATCAAAAATATATAAAAAAAATAATATAGTACTTAAAAATAAATTAGTAAGTAAAACACATTTTACAGAGAGCCTGTTCTCTCTCTCATACACAGTCTCTTCTGCTTTCACACATACATACATATACACACACAGTCTCCTCTGGGTTCATACTCGCATTCACTCACACAACTCTCAACTTCTTAGCACAAAAAAACTGGACAAAGTCAAAAAATAATCGGGGGACAAAGCCCCAAAAATAGGGATACATTTTAAATATTGCTCTTAGAAAATTGCTAGTGTAGCTTATTTTAAGGAACAAGTGCAGGATAAAAGGTTGTGTATTGCAATGTAGTTTCTGAAAGATATAAAGCCTGAAGCTCAAATTCCTGTCATTATTTAATGAATTCAATCCTCACTGATTTGCCACAAAACTTCAGAAAACCACAGATTTTATGAGGAACAGACAAAACATATGAGGCAAAAATCTGGACATTCCCCGAAAATGTGGACAGTTGAGAGCTATGCAAACAAATCTGCTCTCTGTCTCTCTGTCTCTGTCTCTCTCTTGATCTCTAACACACACACACAGTCTCTTCTACTTTCATGCATGCATTCACTCACGCAAGATCACTCTCACTTGCTCTGGATCTCTCACACACACAGTCTCATCTGCTTTCATACACGCGTTCATTCACACATTCAGACAGAAACATAAACACACTCATGCACATGCATACACACACATACACTTTTTTCTTAGCCAGTGTAAAATAATGGTGGCCATTAGTTTTTTTGCAGTCTGAGCTCCAAGGCAGCTTGACATGCTGCTGTGAAGTGGCGGTCTCCTTTTTCAGCAGGCATTACTTGTACATTAATACCCTGCTAGAGAAAGTTGATTCTCCAGTCAGAGAGCTGATATACAGTTTGCACATTCTCTATGCCCTACCCATATAGCTTAGGCTACTGCAGTAGTTATCAATATGAAGGACACAGTACAGTTGTATAAGTAAACTTACTATAAGTGTAAATGTTTGAATGATCAGTGTTGCAGCAGCCAGTCCCCACCTTCAGCCCCAATTTTATTTTTTTTTTTATGTCAAGGTGTGGGCATTTATTTTTTACTGTTCATAGCAATGTCTTCTCAGGGCTCAGCCTCTTTCTGTCAGTTGACATGATAACTCTGAAAGGCTAAGTTCCCAAACCTGTCTTTTTAGCCAGGTCATTTCAAGCTGACTAATGGTTTGGCCTGATAGAAGGTGCCCTGAAGATTTGTAAACTAGCCAACTGTTACAATGTATGCAAGATACAGCCCATATAGCTTAAGCTACTGTAGCAGTTATCAATATAAATAACATAGTACAACTGTGTATGGAAACTTACCATAACAGTAGATGTAGAATGATCATTGCTTCACTAGCTGCTTCCTCCATTAACTCCCCCTAATATTTTTTTTTTGCGTGTTTGTTAATATCAGGATGTGAACATTTATTTTTTGTTGTTTCTAGCAATGTCCTCCCAGGGCTCAGCCTTGCTCTCTCAGTTGGCATGAAAGCTCCGAAGGGCCTTTTGCCTAAACTTGTCTTTTTAGTCAGATTAGCTTGAGCTAACTAACGGTTTGGCCAAACAGAAGGTGTCCTGAAGCTTTGGAAGCCGGCCTATGCAGGATATATACACAACTGTACTTTCTTCTTCTTGTAAACATGTAAAGGTGCAGAAATTTTTAGCTGTTGTGTGGAAGTTCTTTTTTTTCCTTTTTTAACTTACTTGCAGCAACTAGAGGGTTAGCAACGTTATGTGTACTTTTATGGGTTCATGTCTACATGGTCAGATTAAGCATATGAACAGTTAAAAGTTAGTATTCAAATGAATGTTTTAAGCAGAGTAGTAGTGGCTTAATAATACTAAAGTAGAACAACACACACACACATATATATATATATATATATATATATATATATATATATATATATATATATATATATATATATATATATATATGTGTGTGTGTGTGTGTGTGTATATGTATACACATATAAATATATATGCATGTGTGTTTGTGTGCGTGTATGTGTGTGTGTGTGTGTGTGTGTGTGTGTGTGTGTGTGTGTGTGTGTGTGTGTGTGTGTATGTTCTTGTTAAAGTTCAGTGATTCTAATAGTCTAAAGTGCAAAGAGTCCATTGAACTGCTGCATATGTGCCTAGAGCATGCTGGAATACTCCTTCCATGCATGGTCTTTAAAAGCAAGCAGGTAAGCATTTGTAATGTTATTACACATGGAAATGGCAAGGCAGCCAACAGGATTGCAGCAATGAAAATGATGCAAAAATGTGTACATTAAATTTGGTAAACAGTGCAATAAAGTCAGAAATTATAGTAAAAATACAGTGAGAAGATGTGAAAGAGATGACTGAAGCAGAACCACCTGTGAATAGCTGGGGAATATTCTAGCAGGCTGATGCCAGATTCAGCTCTAAAACCAACAGTAGGATATATAATTTTATACAAGCAAAACGGTGTGTTCTGCAGCCACCTGTGCCCTTAGTGCTTGAATACCAGCACCTTGCAACCAGGGACTCAGATAACTCTTACCTCATATGGCCCTCCACTTGTGCTCAAACTCAGCTACTGTGTTCGAGTGAGGTCCAGCAGCCAAGTGTGGGGGGGGGGGAGTGGAGCTGCTTGCACAAACACAGTATTTAGGTTCGACCAAGGTTAGTGCAGTGGCCAGGAGGAGACTTTTAGTCTAGGCAGTGGCAAGCTGGTTTTAGGTTTAGCAAGTGGGAAGGAAGGTTATATTTAGAGAGCAGGAGGAGAGGTTTAGATTTTGGGACAGGGAAGCAAATGGGATTTTATGTTTAGGGAGCTGGAATGGAGATTTATGGTTAGGGAGCAAGAAAGGAGTTTAGAGATAGGAAAGTATTGTGGACTTCAGGACTATACAACAGGAAGGTGGTTTTAGGTTTAGGAAGGGATATTTAAGTTTAGGGAGAGATAGAGATCTTAGGGTTAAGGAGCAGGAGTGGTGCTTTATTGTTAGGAATCAAAGGGAGACTTTAGGTTTAGGGAGGGATGGGGGGATTGATTTAGGGATGAGATTCCTATGTTTAAGGTCAGGGTGTTTTTAGGATTAGAGTTAGGACTCTGGTAGGGTTATGTAATTAAGTAGGGCCAGTTGTTGGGAGGGATACATAATTTATTATGATTGAGCTGTCAGGCTGGTGGTTATATCAAGGAAGAGTAAGCAAGTGTAGTAAACCCAACAAAATGTATTCATTTGGAAGGGTGTTTCACTGTAGCAGGTCAAACACAAAGGTGGCAAAGGCTCTTTTCATTGTGTTAAGAGGCAAAGAAATTATCTTACTAAGTTATTTCACGTTGAGACCTTTAGATATGCCACAGATGCTGAACAATATAGATGAAAATAAACAAAATGTCCGGAGTGAAAGGCAATTACTCATTGAGTATAAATATTTGTTTAACTACACATGGAAGTAAAAGAATTGTCAGGCCTAATTGTACATAGAAGCCAATGTGACTCCTGTAATATAACTGCAAAGGATTATTCCTTTTCCACTTAAAGAAATCTGTGAAAGTGTTATGGAAGATACAGAAAATGAAAATAAAAACAAAATATATCAGGTCTATAGCAAAGTTTCACCATAGTGACACTGCCTAAGGCTAGGAATCAAGAAAAAAAATCAAAATTTATGTGATAAAAGTCTAACCTGTGACACCAGGGAAATAGTGCCAGTCCAGCTTTCTGGAATTTTGTAAATAATTTTATGTCACTTGAAAATATTAATATGATTTATATAGAATTGTGATGCTGCCAGCCCAGTTAGCTGGAATTTTGTAAATAATTCTATATAATTTGTGAATATTAATATGATTCATATGCTTGTCTTACAAATGTAAGAGAACTATATGTTATTTGTATATTAAACACCTGGTGCAGAAGTGTGTGTAAAGTACTGAGCTAAAATGTAACCACAGTGTATTCTACTGGAAAAGAAAATAAATTTTGATTGGATAATTGGGCTGGTTTCTGTTTCTCTGCCTTTAATAGCCAGTGTTTTAAATCAGATATATTTGTTTACTCAAGCTGTTCTAAGCTGCAGTGAGACTGGCCTACTGTCCTGCTGTGTTATTTGAAAAAGATAAGTGCTTATTTTCAATTGTCTTCTGCACTTCTGTTTAATGCATATCTCTGTTATCAGTACAACTATTTTTTTCCCACCCAACTGCCCAGTTTTTGTGGTGGTCTTAAGGCTTGGTGGCTTTGAGTTGCCCACCTCTGGTTTAAAGTTGATGCTGGACACTCCCCCAATCACATTACATCAGCTCATTTTACTGTTTATAGTGAGAACTTAGCAAATGCCCACCCCTTTAGCTTCTGAACCTTGAATTATCTCATTATTTTCTCTCTTCACTTTCTACTTTAACAAAAAAAAAAAAAAACTATACCTCTTTCTACTTCATTTTGCCGTTTGCCATATTTATTGCTGCTTGTTGGTAGCCTCACTAAATTGATGACAATGTTCTACTGAATTGCTGCTTTATTAGTGCTGTCTTACTGTTGTGAGTTATGAGCTATTGTTTCAAAGCAATCTACTGATTAACTATATTGCATTGCTATCTACTGCAATTCATTACTGTTTAACTGCATTTTACTGCATTTTGCTGCTGTTTAACTGTTTTTTCATACAGCAAGTGCTATTCTTTTGACTATATAAGTGATTAATCTGTGCATCACTGTGTTTTTTCTTACTGAGTTCTTAACTTTAAAATTGAGTAGCATAGTCTCAATACAGGTCTGCAGTATCCAGAGCTTCCGCTGCACGGTTTTAAATCCTTTTTCAGGTATTCCAGCTGTAAGTTAACTGTTTTTTTTTTTTCTGGAAAAAAAGTTCTAAGCTTGTTTTCTGCCTTTCCTGTTATTAGAGTAGTCCAGATACAGATTTGCTGTATCCAGGATTGTTTTATAAGTTTCTGAGTTCCCCAGACCCTTTTGTGTTAGAGGGAAGCCTTCCAGCTTATCAGTGGGAGTGGTAAGCACTAGGTAGCCTATCTATCACAAGAGAAGTGTTTTCTGGCTCTAAAATTGTCATTTATTGGCCATTTGGGCAGTTTTTCTATCCCTTTCAACTTTTTCATCTCTCTTGCACTTTAATTAGCTGATTCACCAGCACCTCATCAGGCTTTTTGTAGCAATTATTGTAGCACACATAAGTGCTATCAGCACTAGACATCCTATAAGGAAACAGCTCCAGTACTTAGTAATGATGACCATCCCTCCTGGTATGTCTAAAGGTCAGTTTCCTGTGCTTTCTCCTATTAACCTGGTGAACCTGGGCATTCTGAAGCAGTGTAGCAACTGCCTCATTTACACAGACAACCCTCTCCTCTTACCTCCCAACACTCAGACTTGTGAGAGATGCCTATATCTCTAAATTGGAAGCCATGCACTCTCCAGCCAAGACTGGAATAGCTGGCCAAGAGGAGAATGTCAACACCTGCACCACACCACATGGAACACATAGCCCTCTAGAAAACCTACCATCACAGCTCTCACATAAAAACACAAACCACACGCCCACCTTCACTGAGGCTATCAATAGAAATCTACCAAAACAGTGGTGACCTCCAAGGCAGAGATGCAGTCGACCACCACAACACAGCACAAACCACAAGACACATAGCTGACCTACACAGTGTGCCCCTCAACCTAAGCCCCTAAGGCAAAACAACTTGTCCAATAAACTAATCATAGGTAACTCAATAGTGAGGCACAATGATGTCCCACTCACTAGGCTGAATAAGGAGAAGGTAACAGTCAGCTGTCTATCAGGTGCCAGTATCCAACACATAACACACGCACTCAGGTCACTCCACAACAAGTGCAAGCATGACTCTGTCATTGTGCATGTGGGTGTGAATGACCTGAGATGCACCTCCCTGGACTACATGAAAAGAGACATGGTGGAGCTTTTGGATTATGTGGCCCAGGCAGGTATGACCCTAGCCCTGAGCACCATCCTACTATCGCCCACAATGATATCATAGTACAAACAGAAAATGATTGACTTCAACAATTGGCTACATTTCTGTTATCATTTTAAGGGGATCCAGTATCTGTCTGCTTGGGATGACATGATTGACAGACCTCAATGCATTGCCAGAGATGGCCTGCATCTGTCACCCCTGGATTTCCAGGTACTGGCTAAGGTTCTTGCCATCCCTATAGTACTTTTTTTAGGCTGTGTTCCAAAGACCAAATTACCACCATAACAGATATAAATAAATGCAATCTGAGGGTCATGATGTTCAGTGCTAGAAGTCTAAACCTCAAGATGCACTCACTCGAAGCGCTCTTCAAAATGGAGAACACTGACATTTGTGCTGTAATGGAAACCTGGTTTAAAGCATCAGAAAGCACCCCTGCACTACCAGGCTATAACTCATTCCACACCTTTCAGCCCCTGAACAAGAACTGAAGCTCCAAAGGCAGTGGTGTCTCCATATTTGTAAAGGATATGCACATCTCTAGACTAGTAGCCCAGCATAATGCATCTGAGATACTCCAGGTACAACTAACATTGGGTAAGATGACAATTCAGATCATAGCCTGCTATAGGTCCCCAACCTTGTCCCAAGACTCTCACTCCACATTTCAAAGCACTCTGGAAACTATTAAGATCAAACCCAACAGTCTCATATTAGGTGACTTCAACCACTCATGCTCATGCTCCAATGCACTGGCCCAACACTTCCTGGAATTCATCAATTCCAATGTCTTGGACCAGCTCATTCTTACCCCCACTAGAGGAAGCAACATCCTTGACCTGGTTATTTTTAACATGGGCAACCATTGCTCTACACCAGTAGTCAATTCCTCCCTGGTTAGCTCTGACCACAAACTAATCACCATGGAAATCCACATCTCACCCACACCCCCTGCAAAGGTATCCACCATGAAAACTTCTCCAAAGCTGACTTTGGACCCCTAAAAACAGAGTTGGCTAACTTCACGGCACCCAAGCCAATGGAAAATAGATACATGACTGCCGAATCATACACCAGTGCACTGTACAAACACGTACATAAATGCATGGAACTAGCCATACCCAACAGAATCAAGATGTTCTCCTCCAAAAAACAGAGGCCAGTCTGGTGGTCCCCTGCCATTAATAAACTCTCCAACAGAAGGAAGAAACTGTTGCAGAAAAAGGTGAAGTCCCAAGACTGGAAAAAATTCCCTTATCAGCTTCAACAAAAAGTTGAGATTCCTCATCAAAACCTCCAAAGCCAGCTGTGAAGAGAGAATTGCTGTAGACACTAAAAACAACTACAAAGCCTTCTATAGTTATATCAGGAATCTCTATGGCAATACCCAGATTTACTCTGAGTTACTGCACAATGGTACCTCCTATACTGACCCTACAGATATTGCCAATATACTGACTGACAGATTCAGGGCAAACTTTACCCTTCTCTCTCCCCCTAAAGGACCAATCTCAATACCGGAAGAATGCCAGGCACCCAACATTACTGCATCACAGGTTAAAGCTGCATTGTCTAAGGCCAAGAATACAGCTTCCATGGCACCCAACAATATCTCTAGCTGTGTTCTACATGAATTACAAAGTGAACTGGAACCACATCTGTGTGCTCTGTTCACTCACAGCTTCACCTCAGGCTTTGTCCCTACCAAATGGCACACTGCTACAGTCATCCCTCTCCATAAAGGAGGAGCAACTACAGACCCTGGAAATTATCACCCCATTAGCCTGACGAGTCTGAAATGTAAGGCTATGGAGCGCATCATCATGGAACTAATTAACAAGGATATAGTGAATCTACAATCTCTTGATCCCACGCAGTTTGGTTTTGTGAAAGGTAGATCATGCCTGCTCAACCTGGCTGACTACTTTGAGTCAGTCATCAGAGCAGTGGATGAAGGTAAGGGAGTTCATACAGCCTACCTCGATCTGGCCAAGGCCTTTGATACCATTCCTCACTCATGAATCATTGATAAACTCAGAAAACTAGGCATCAACCCGTATATTGTTAGGTGGGTTGCAAACTGGCTCACAGACAGAGCCCACAGTGTGAAAGAAGCAGACTCCAAGTCAGACTGCCAACCAGTCACGAGTGGAGTCCCACAGGGATTGGTCCTGGGTCCTCCCCTGTTTGGCATCTACTGCTCAGAAGTCCAGGCCAACACGAAGGGACTCTGGCTGACCAAATTTACAGATGACTGCAAGCTGGGAGCCATTATTAACTCTCCAAGTGATGCAGACATCCTACAGAAAGGCCTCACTAAGACCAATGACTGGTGTAGAAACCATGGCCTTAGCTTAATTCCAAAAAATGCATCATCATCCCCTTTGGTAAAAACTCAGTTCCCACTAATTACCACATCAATGGGAGCTCACTGAACACTGAAGGCATTATAAGAGATCTGGGGATGCAGGTTGACAGCAACCTCTCCTTTGACCACCACATTGCCACTGTGGTCAGAAAGTCCTTCTATCTGGCACATCTCATAACAAAGAGTTTTGCATCCAGGAAGAAAGAGGTCATAATTTCTCTCTTCTCTTCCCTCATTAGACCAATCATATACTATAATGCCCCATTTGGCATGTACCTCACTAGACACCTGCAACAGCTGGAGAGGCCACAAAAGTACCTCATGAAGAGCATCCTAGGCCTTAAATACATGTCCTACACAGACAGACTCAAAAAACTCCAGCTATTCTCTGTCTCATATCATCTACTAAGATGCAATCTCTCCTTGACTTACAAAGCCATGTCTGACCCAGCTCTGTTAGAAATGCTACATCTAAAGAAATCCCAATCCCTCCACACCACACACTCCAGAGACCTCAGCCTCATTACCAAAATCAACAGAACATGCTGGAGGGACAGGTTCATAACCTAGAGATTACCCATGCTCTGGAACAGACTTTCCATACATGTCAAGCAGAGCACCTCACTAGTCCTCTTCAAGCAAAATTTTGATGAGTAGATGGGAAATAGAACATTCACCTTGGGGATCACTCCAGTGGATCTACTTGATAGAGACACTGGGAACTAATGAAGGGTAGCACAATGCCAGGGCACTTCTATGGGCTAGGCTTTTAAAGGCCCCACAGCCATTAGCCTAGTACATACCTATGAACCTATTTAAACTATATACCTGTGCAAATATATGTTTTAATAGTAGAAGCTAACTTGCAAAGCTTCAAGAAAATAAGTTGAAATTAAAAGTGTTTTATGATGTGTTATAAAAGTTTGTTACTGCAGTAAGGATACAGGATGTCTAGAACTAGAATTTTATTTCTATTGTCTTGAAACATAAATAATTACTAGGTTTCAAATGTAAACGTGTTAATTGTTTTATGACTTCCAGTTCTAGGCAAACATCTGAGAGATATGTATTTTTAAACAAAGAAATGTTAAAATTTGTTAAGTTTCTGTTAGCCTGGGAACTGAAAGCAGGTGACAAAGAGTGATGTAATCCAAGCTAACCCAGCAGTAATGTTGATTATTAATTTAAGAACTCTCCAGAGAAAGTCTGTACATTTTGCATCTTATCTTTGATCTAGAAACATCCATTCAGCACTTCTCATCTGCATTTCCTTGCTCTGTAAGTAAGTTATTTAGGGCATAGTTTCTTTTAGAGAAAGTTAGGAATATAGTAAAGATTAGTTTAGATGTTTTCTGTATTTATTTGAGACCCTCCTGCAATGTTGTTTTAAAATATTTCCTGTGATTCTGAACTCTTTAGTTACTGTGTTGTTTGAGTATTGTCTTGTTCTTTTATTATTTATTATTAAATATATTAAACCTTTTAATTGTGTCTGGTTTGTTTAGAGATAATTAAGCTTTTAGAGTATTTGCATATGTATTTGGTGACACTGTACAGGCCACTCCTAAATAGCCTTCAAGTCTTGGTCACACTTACCATTTGGATAATAGTAACATTGCACAGTAGGATTGGTCACCGTTTGGGGAAGGCCTTAAAGAAGCTAATAATGGGTTCTGGTGGCAGTGATAACTACGTTATGCTCTGGGCAGAAGGGGGCAAAGCTAGTGAATGCCAACCTTTCCCAGGTGTGTGTTTGTGTATAAATCAAATCTCAAGGTGTGTGTGTGTGTGTGTGTGTGTGTGTGTGTGTGTGTGTCTGTGTGTGTGTGTGTGTGTGTGTGTGTGTGTGTGTGTGTGTGTGTGTGTGTGTGTGTGTGTGTGTGTGTGTGTGTGTGTGTGTGTGTGTGTGTGTGTATCAGCTACTTCAGCAGGGACACGAAGCACTGGTTGGACAGAGAGAGTATTGGGAGGACTTGGCTTGGAACCTGGCTAAGGACTCAACTCAATAGCTGTGCCAGTGGGGAGTCTTATAGAGGATCTGGAGAAAGAGGGAGAAACTAGACCCAGACTGACTGTGATATCTGTATGTTCTTAAAGGAATTTGTACTTTACTGCATGTGTACTTGCCATCCTCCCAATGTATACATCCTTCACTGGTGCTGGTAGTGAGGATTGAGGAGCCTTGGTTACTGGACCAGTGCAGGGGCGTCACACAATCCATTGAGCTATAAAGAAGAAAATGTATCTGACCTCACTTATATGTGAAGAATAAGGTATATATATATATATATATATATATATATATATATATATATATATATATATATAAATTGCATACCGGATCGGTTGAGTCCTGGGTTAACAATGAATGCCACCAGTACTGTTAGCCAACAGGGTAAAAGGGTGCTGGTGGAAATTGGGCTACTATTGACCAAAGAAGAAGAGGGGGAAGGCATGCCAGAAGGCAGGAAGAGAGGAGGAATGTTAGGAGTGTAGTACTGAGGGTAGGTACTTTGAATGTTGGCAGTATGACTGGTATAGGGAGAGAGCTAGCTGATATGATCGAGAGAAGGAAGGTTGATATATTGTGCGTGCGCGTGCAAGAGACCAGATGGAAGGGAAGTAAGGCCAAGTGTATTGGAGGTGGGTTCAAATTGTTCTATCATGGTTTGGATGACAGAAGAAATGGGCTGGGGGTTATCCTAACGGAACAGTATGCCAAGAGTGTTTTGGAGGTGAAGAGAGTGTCTGATAGAGTGATGTTTATGAAGCTTGAAATTGATGGTGTAATGATGAATGTTGTTAGTGCATATGCTCCACAAGTTGGGTGTGCGATGGATGAAAAAGAAAAATTTTGGAGTGAGTTGGATGAAGTGGTGGTGAGTGTACCCAAGGGTGAGAGACTAGTGATTAGAGCGGACTTCAATGTGTATGTTGGTGAAGTGAACAGAGGGGATGAGGAAGTGATGGGTAGGTATGGTGTTAAGGAGAGGAATGCAGAAGGTCAGATGATTGTGGATTTTGTGAAAAGGATGGACATGGCTGTGGTGAATATGTATTTTAAGAAGAGGGAGGAGCATAGGGTGACATACAAGAGTGGAGGAAGATGCACATAGGTGGATTATATCCTATGTAGGAGGGCCAGGCTGAAGGAGATTGGAGACTGTAAAGTGGTGACTGGGGAAAGTGTAGTTAAGCAGCATAGAATGGTGGTCTGCAGGATGATGTTGGTGATCAAGAAGCAGAGGAGGAGTGTGAAAGCAGTGCCAAGGATTAAATGGTGGAAGTTAAAAAAGGGTGATTGTGAGGTGGAGTTCAGGGAAGAGTTAAGACGGCACTGGGAGGCAATGAAGAGTTACCGAATAGCTGGGTAACTACAGCAGAGCTAGTAAGGGAGACTGCTAGGAAGGTGCTTGGTGTGACATCTGGAGAGAGGAAGGAGGACAAAGAGACATGGTGGTGGAATGAGAAAGTACAGGAGAGTATACAGAGGAAGAGGCTGGCAAAGAAGAAGTGGGATTGTCAAAGAGATGAAGAAAGCAGACATGAGTATAAGGAGATGAGAAGCATGGCAAAGAGAGAGGTGGAGAAGGCTAAGAATAAGGCATATAGAGAGTCATATGAGAGATTGGACACTAAAGAGGGAGTAAAGGACCTGTACCGATTGGCTAGGCAGAAGGACAGAGCTGGGAAAGATGTGCAGCAGGTAAGGGTGATAAAGGAAAGTGAAGGAAACATACTCACAAGTGAGGAGAGTGTGTTGAGTAGATGGAAAGAGTACTTTGAAGGGCTGATGAATGAAGAGAATGAGAGAGACAGAAGGTTGGATGATGTGGGGATAGTGAATCAGGAAGTGAAGCAGATTAGCAAGGAGGACATAAGGACAGCTATGAAGAGGATGAAGAATGGAAAGGCTGTTGGCCCAGATGACATACCAGTGGAAGCATGGAGGTGCTTAGGAGAAATGGCAGTGGAATTTTTAACCAGATTGTTTAATGAAATTTTGGAAAGTCAGAGGATGCCTGATGAGTGGAGAAAAAGTGTTTTGGTACCTATCTTTAAGAATAAGGGTGATGTGCAGAGCTGCAGTAACTACAGAGGGATAAAATTTATCAGTCACAGCTTGAAGTTATGGGAAAGAGTAGTGGAAGCTAGGTCAAGAAGGGAGGTGATGATTAGTGATCAGCAGTATGGTTTCATGCCAGGAAAGAGCACTACAGATGCAATATTTGCTCTGCGAATGTTGTTGGAGAAATACAGAGAAGGTCAGAAGGAGTTGCATTGTATCTTTATGGACTTAGAGAAAGCATATGACAGGGTGCCTAGAGAGGAGTTGTAGTACTGTATGAGGAAGTTGGGAGTGGCAGAGAAGTATGTAAGAGTGGGATAGGATATTTACAAGAGTAGCGTGACATTGGTGAGGACTGCGGTGGGAGTGACAGATCCGTTTAAGGTGGAGGTGGGATTACATCAAGGATCAGCTCTGAGCCCTTTCTTATTTGCAGTGGTGATGGACAGGTTGACAGATGAGATTAGACAGGAGGCCCCATGGACTATGATGGTTGCAGATGACATTGTGATATGTAGTGAGAGTAGGGACCAGGTTGAGGAGACCCTGGAGAGGTAGAGATATGCTTTAGAGAGGAGAGGAATGAAGGTCAGCAGGGCTAAAACAGAATATATGTTTGTAAATGAGAGGGAGAGTAGAGGAATGGTGAGGATGCAGGGAGTAGAGTTGGTAAAGGTGGATGAGTTTAAGTACTTGGGATCAACAGTTCAGAGTAATGGTGAGTGTGGAAGAGAGGTAAAGAAGAGAGTACAGGCAGGGTGGAATGGGTGGAGAAGAGTGTCAGGAGTGATTTGTGACAGCCGTATACCAATAAGAGTGAAAGGGAAGGTCTACAAGAGGGTAGTGAGACCAACTATGTTATATGGGTTGGAGACGGTAGCATTGTCGAAAAGGCAGGAATCAGAGCTGGATGTGGCAGAGTTAAAGATGTTAAGATTCGCACTGGGTGTGACTAGGATGGACAGGATTAGGAATCAGTATATTAGAGGGTCAGCTCAGGTTGGACAGTTTGGAGACAAAGCAAGAGAGGTGAGATTGTGTTGGTTTGGACATGTGCTGAGGAGGGATGCTGGGTATATTGGGAAAAGGTTGCTAAGGATGGAGCTGCCAGGTAAGAGGAAAAGAGGAAGGCGTAAGATGAGGATTATGGATGTGGTGAGAGAGTACCCACAGGTGGTTGGTGTGAAAGAGCATGATGCAGAGGACAGGAAGAAATGGAAACAGATGATCTGCTGTGGTGACCCCTAATGGGAACAGCCGAAAGAAGATGATGATTTAGATATATATATATATATATATATATATATATATATATATATATATATATATATATATATATATATATATATATATATATATATATATATATATATATATATATATATATATATATATATATATATATATATATATATATATATATATATATATAGATATAGATATATAGATATATCTTTGATGTGAAAAACAATAATCTGGAGTTCACTTCCAACTTCAACAAAAATAGCATATTTATTTGAGATTTGTTGACCAGATAAGTCTGACTGGGCAGATGCCCTTTTTCATGGAAGACCCAAGGAGAAAAGCTTCTAAAGGTAAATACAAATGAAAAAAAGTCACAATACATTAAGTATATATGTGATAACATACAGTTTAACAGTAATCACATGCAGTTTCATCCTAAACATAGTCACAGTACAATTTCTTACAGTTGTGAAGCAAGAGGTAGGTTCAGGAATAAAAATGCAACAGCACTTCAGGACCGGAGAGTCTAGGTATAGCTTATTTTAAGGACTAAGTGCAGGATAAGAGTAGGAGCAGAACAGATTGCTAGGAAGGAGGGGTTAGGTGAAGCAGAGGGGAGAGGTACACCAAGTTGGGTCAGTGCAAGATCAAGTCCAAGAGTTTAATGGCGGGTCTTTTAATGTTTTTTTAACAGTTTGAGTTAGAACTTGATATTAAATTTAGGGGCAGTTTGTTCTATGCATTGGCAACTGAGTGATTAGAGAGAAGTTTGCCAATGGTTTTATTAGGTCTGTAGATCTGCAGAAGGTGTTGGTCTGAGCTGTGGAGAATATGGTTAGGAATGTAGGGTGGATGAGAGTTGAGAGAACAGGACAAAGTGGGGTTGGTTTAAAATAGAGTAAGTCAGGTGTAGTTGAGGCAGAAGAAGTGGATGGAGCAGGTTTTTTTTTAAGATAGGCAGTTGTGTGAGTGATAGGGCTGATTACTTGCAAATCTAGTAATTTTATTGTACATGAATTCTAGTTGAGTCAAAAGATTTGTTTGAAGGTTAGTAAGGATTGGAGCAGCATATAATAGGGTGGGTAGTAGATAGGCTTGTGCTAGAGAGAGTTTAGATTCATTTGTGAGGAATTTTATCTTTCTATAGAGATGGCACTCTTTTTATGAGTCTTTTTAATGCAGTTTTGGATGTGAAGATTGAATTGTAGTTGATCATCAATAACGATCCCTAGTAGTTTAGTATGCAGTTCAACTTTGATAATTGTTTTATTAAGGGAACAGACAACGGAGGCAGATTTGAGGTGTTGGAGAGATGCAGGAGGGAAGAGGAGGAGTTTAGTTTTATTTGGGTTATGTAGGAGTTGGTTGGATGTTAGCCATTTTACAACTGAGTAAAGAGATTCTTGCGTAATAGTGAGTAGGTGGGGGAGATTGTCAGAGGTGAATACTATTGCAGAGTCATCACTGTATTTGTATTATAGAGGAGTGAGGATGGAAGAGATAGAAGTTGTTAGTGAAAATATTAAATGGTAGGGGTCCAAGGATGGAGCCTTGTGGAACCCCGGTTTGGACTGGGAGGAAACGCGAAGATGCAGAGAGACATCTTACAGACTGAAGTCTATTGGAGAGGTAGCTAGAGAACCAGTCAAAAGCAGAGTTGAAGACAGTGTTAAAGGCCTTTTAGAGGTCAAGGAATAGACATGAGGCTAATGTATTGATTCTTGCTCAATATGATATATCAGAGAAATACATAAGTTTATGACAATCCTCAGCCTTTCATAGGTTTATAGGTTCATAGGTTCATAGGTTGGTACTAGGCTATTGGCCCTAGGGCCTATACAAGCCTAGCCATAACAATTCCCTGAATATTTCTTCCCACAATATTTACTTCTCTGGACCCTGTTTAGCAGGGCTACAGACATGATCCCCAGGGTGAATTTCCTATCTTCCATCCGATCATCAAGGTTCCTTTTGAAGAGGGCCAAGGAGGCACTCTGGTTGACATGTATGTGCAGTCTATTCCAGAATATGAGAAGTCTCTAGGTCAGGAACCTATCCCTCAAGCATGTTTTGTTCATTGTGATGGCAAGGTTTAGATCCCTGGAGCGTGTGGCTCTGAGGGATTGGGATTTCTTTAAGTGGAGCATATCCAACAGCTCAGGGTTTGACATGGCCTTGTATGTTAAGCAGAGATTACCTGTGTTTAGATGATATGCCACAGAGTATAGCTGGAGTTTTTTTAGACAATCAGCATATGACATCTGTTTTAGGCCTGTGATTCTTTTAGTGAGGTATTTCTGTGGCCTTTTCAGCTGTTGCAGATGTCTTCTGAGGTACATACCAAATGGGGCATTATAGTCTATAATGGGTCTAATGAGGGATGAGTACAGTGGGACAATGACCTCCTTTTTTCTGGATGAAAAGCCCTTAGTGATGAGGTGTGCCACATAGAAAGATTTCCTGACTGTTTTGGCGATGTGGTTATCGAAAGTGAGACCACTGTCCACCTGTGTCCCTAAGTCTCTCATCACACTTTCGATGTTTAGTGTACTGCCACCTATGTGGTAATTCATGGGTACATGTTTTTTTCCAAAGGGGATAACTATACATTTCTTGGCATTAAGCTTGAGCCCATGGCTCTGGCACCAGGCATCTGTTTCTGTAAGGCCCTTTTGTAGACTATCCACATCATTTTGGGATTCAATAATGGCTCCCAGTTTGCAGTCATCTGCGAACTTTGTTAGCCAGAATCCCTTAGTGTTGGCCTCTACTTCAGAGAAGCAGATGCCAAACAAGAGTGGTCCCAGGACTGTACCCTGGGGTACTCCACTTGTCACTTATCTGGAGCTAGATTTGGAGTCGGATAGTTTTACAGTCTGGGTTCCATCAGTAAGCCAGTTGGCAACCCATCAAGTGATGTTGGGATTTATGCCCAGCTTAGTAAGTATATCTATGATTCCAGAGTGGGGGTTGGTGTTGAAGGCCTTGGCAAGGTCGAGATAAGCTGTGTGGACTGCCTTACCCTCGTCCACAGCTCTGGAGATTGATTCAAAGAAGCCAATCAGGTTCAGGAGGCAAGGTCGGCCCTTCTCAAACCCAAACTGGGTGGGGTCCAGTGTTTGAAGGTTGCCAATGTCTTTGTTTATAAGTTCCATGATAATGCGTTCCATGCCCTTGCAGATCAGGCTCATCAGACTGATGGGATGGTAGTTCACGGGATCCAAGGTGGATCCCCCTTGTGGAGTGGGATAACTGTAGCTGTGTGCCACTCAGTGGGCACGGAGCCTGAAGTGAGGCTATGATTAAACATGACACATAGGTGAGGTGCCAGTTCATTTTGTAGTTCATGTAGTACACAGCCTGGGATGTCATCTGGTCCCATGGATGCTGTTTTCTTAGCTTTGGAGAGTGCTGTTTCTACCTGTGTGGCTGTGATTACCGGAATTTGGCAATCTTTTGGTATTGAGATGGACCCTTAGGGGATGAGAGGGGGGGTGAAGTTGGCACTAAATTGATCTGCCAGGATATTGGCAATATCCTTGGGATCAGTATATTTAATGCCATTCTGTTGAAGCTCAGAGCAGATCTGAGCATTGCCATTTAGATTCTTGACATAACTATAGAATGCCTTGTAGTTGTCTTTGGAATCTTTGGCAATTTTATTTTTGTAACTAGCTTTTGAGGATTTTATGAAGGATCTCAGCTTCTTACTGAGGCTGGTGAGGGAGTTTTTTGCATCCTGGGATTTTCCTCTTTTCTGCAACAGTTTCTTCCTTCTGTTGTATAGTTTGTTTATAGCAGGGGACACCAGATCGGCTTCCTTTTTTTGGAGGAGAGCATCTTGGTTCTATATAGGGATGGCATGATTCATGCATGAGTGGATGTGCTTGTACAGTGCCTTAGTGTAAGATTCTGCAGTCGAACCTTCAGATCCCGTCTGCATGGGTGTCATGAAGTTTGTCACTTCTGACTTCAGTAACATGAAGTTGGCTTTGGAAAAGTTTTTTAAGGAGGTTTCCTTACTGGGTGGTGGGGGTGGGATGTGGATGTCAAGGGTGATTTACTTACGGTCAGACCTGACCAATGCGGGGGTGACCACTGGTGTGGAGCATCTATCTCCCATGTTGGTAATGACAAGGTCTAGGATATTGGAGCCCCTGATGGGACAATGGATTAGTTAATCCAGGGCATTGGAATTTATGAATTCCAAGAACCATTGGGAAAAGTAGTTGGTACCCGAGTAGTTTTCCCAGTTAATGGCAGGATAGTTGAAATCACCCAGTATTAGGGTGTTTGGTTGTATCTTAATATTTTCCAGTATGTTTAGAAAGGTGTAGTGAGAATCTTGGGCATGGTGGGGGATCTGTAGCAAGCTACAATTTGGATTGCACTCTTGCCTAGTGTTAGTTGCACCTGGAGAATTTCAGATGCATTGTGTTGGGCAACTAGCCTGGAGGTGTGAATATCCTTGGTGAATATGGACACTCCTCAGCCTTTAGTGTTTCAGTCTTGGTTTTGTGGCCGAAAAGTGTGGTAAGAGTTGTAGCCTGGTATTGCAGGGGTGCTCTCTGGAGCCTTGAACCAAGTCTCAGTTACTGCACAGATATCAATGTTCTCCATTTTTAGGAGTGCCTCGAGAGAGTGCATTTTGAGGTTTAGACTTCTAGCATTGAGTAGCATTACCTTCAGATTTTGCATGCTTGTATCTGTTACGGTGGTGGTTTTGTCCTTTGAACCTTGCCTAAAAAAGACACTATAGGGGTGGCAAGAGCTTTAGCCAGTAACCTGAATCCCAGGGGTGACAGGTGCAGACCATCTCTGGCAAAGCATTGTGGTTTGTTGATCATGTCTTCCCAGGCAGATAGATACTGGATCCCCTTTGAATGACACCAGAAGCTTAGCCCATTGCTGAAGTCAATCATTTTGCCCTTATACTGTGGTATCATTCTGGGTGAAGGCAGGATGCTACTCACGGCTAGGGTCATACCTGCCTGGGCCACATGATCTGAGAGCTCTTCCATGTCTCTTTTCATGTTGTCCAGGGAGGTATGTCTCAAGTCATTCACTCCAGCATGGACAATGACAGAGTCATATTTGTACTTGTTGTGGAGTGACTTGAGTGCATGCATTATGTGGCGGATCCTGGCACCCGACATTCAGCTGACTGTAATTTTCTCCTTGTTCAGCTTGGTAAGTGGGACATCAGTGTGCTTGACTATAGAGTCACCTATGACTAAAGTGTTAGGTACATTGTCTTGCCTTAGGGGCTGTTGTTGGGTGGCACACGGGTGTTGTGAGCTATATGTCACTTTGGTTGTGACTGGTGTTTGTTTACATTTCAGTATAAGATCTGTTTCCCCTTACCTTTGCTAGGTACTTTGCAATTATAGGCTGTTTAGTGCCTACGATTAATTTGTCCTTATTGACAAGGAGAGTTTAGTGCTTGTATCGGTTTCAGGCTTCCTAGTGCTTTCCAGCAGGTTCTAGAGCAAGTGCCAGACACAGGGGTTCAGATTTTAGTGCTACTATTGAGAAACCAGCTAGTTCTAAGGTAAAATTTGAAGAGCAGACTTTCTGGCACCTGTTATAGTTTAACTGTAGCCTTGCGGTGCTGCACAGTGTGAAAAATGTGCAAACACATGCATTTTTAAGCCAGAAAATTGAAAGGGATAGAAATCAGCCCAAAAAGGCTAATAAAATTACAGTTTCAGAGCTGTAAACCACTCTTCTAGTGTTAGATAGGCAGTACAATGCTCACCACTTCCACTGGTAAGCAGTAGGTTCATAGGTTCATAGGTTCATACTAGGCTATCTGCCCTAGGGCATTTATAAGCCTAGCCATAGTGTGTTTGGCTTTCACCACCCATTTTAAATGAATTTTGCTATGCCTTTTTTTGAGGTTAGTATACTGTGCCTCTGTCTAACAGTGACACAGAAGTGATAGCCGGGGTAAACCTACGATCTCCCATCCACTCATCAAGATTCCTCTTGAAGAGAGTCAATGTGGGACTCTGCCTAACCTGGACTGGGATTTTATTCCAGAGTGAAGGGAGCCTCTACCACAGCAAGGTCTGGATAGCTCTGAACACAGAAAATAAAGTGCTGAGACAAGCAAAGTCTGGGATATGGACTGGCTAGGAAAGGTGGGAAACAAGCAAACAAGATAGCATTTTTTTTTGTTAAAACAGGCTAAACAATGCACTAATACAGTAAATAAACACAGAAAAGGCTAACACAATTGGGCGTGTAGTCCTAAACAGTAAATGCAATTAAAACTCTGCAAAATTAGCAATTTAAAAGTTTTTAAATGAAGCAAGGCAAGTGCACAACTGAAAAACAATTTAAGAGGCAGTAATACAGCAGAATAAGTAGCTAGTCTACATATATATAGAAGTCTATATATACAGAAAAGCAGCTAAAACACACAAACAATTCAGATGCAGTGTAACCTAGAGCACTTGAGTTGTAGCAATATTAAGGCAAATACAGTTGTAATAAATGCTCTAAAATATACTCTCCTCGGGATTCATGAAGCTCAGTGCAAGGACAGCATTAACCTTGCACCGACCGTGCAGCATAGAGATGGCGCAGCAGCACCACATGCATA